>NC_039284.1:9214032-9245521 GCF_003368295.1 Carassius auratus
CGGGGGAGCTCTCATTGTTACGAAGTAATCGCTCACAGCTTTCACTGCAATGAAAAGGGTACTGTTTTCACAGGTTTCTGCCACTTATCACACTCAAAAGGAGGCACTTGTTCTTTATCAAAAGGATGGGGATATTTGTGTTGGCACGTGGGATTAAAGTACTATAAACAAACCGAGCTGTCACCATTACTCAAGCGCTGAACTGTGCTATTCTCAGGAAAGCCACTGCTGTTCCATGTGCTTTACCTCCTTCTCTTCCTGTCCCGCTGTTCCCTACGTTGCAGGCAGAGAAGAAGGCGAAACTGGTGTCTGTGATGAACTCAATGGGAGGACCATGGCGAGGTAGAGTCAGAGCCTCAAAAAGACAGCTCCATAATCAACGTCCCACTACTCTTTTCTCCACCAACACTGCCAACGCAGCAGCAACCACCACAGCCTCAAGCTCAAACTCAGACCAACCTCAAACCCCAGCCTTCTCCCCAACAGCAACCTCCACCTTTCCAACAGCAACAGCAGCAGCAGCCTACGGACCCAGCCTCTCCAACTGTTGCCACCACCCCAGAGCCCGTATCTATAGGGGACAGAAACAAGACCTCACCCAAGTCCACTGACACAGAGTTGGAGTACGAGGTACCAGTAGCTTCCTCATCATCATGGTGGTTTGGAGTTGATTGTTTTGAAATATTGTATACAATGCTGTAGATATTTTGTGATTTGGGAGGTTCGTTCTGCAGTTGTAGCTTATTTGGTTAGCCGGATAAGTTCTGTGATAAATGTGGGATTTTCTGTTGTTCAGTGGCTGCTTAGAGTTTATTTCGTTTCATTATCAAGGCAAAATAACTGACTTTGGAACCTGCTTACTGAAAGGCCAATAATTCTCAGAGGAATCCCAGTATTATGCCATGTTAGCCTGGAAATTATCTGGCTAACCAGATTTGAAAGCTAGGTTTAAGCAGTGGGGCCTGTCTTCTGCTAGAGAGTTTGTTTAATATGACTTTTGGAAGTAATTTGAAACTATTGTAGTACAGCTCTTTGCCTTAAGGTGTGTTCACATTAAAGTTTCTGGAAAATTTTGTGTGCAAAAAATTTCCACTGTGTAGAGATGAAGAACCTCTCACATGTAAGACACTTCAAAACCAAGCAGCTTTCTTTTGATCATATTGGTGAATCCACGTCACCAACTCGAACTTATTGAAAAATTCATGTAGGAAAACATTTCACCCTTATCACTTTTGAAAAAAGTTCAAAACCACCGAGTTACACCAGAACAGCAGTTCACTACAACAACTGCAGTTCAACTGTCATGTTTAAAGGTTGCCCATTTATAGCAATCACCATAGAGTAATCATACAGGCTGAAAATCAAAACAGTAAAAATAAATATAATTAAAGATAATGCAAAAACACAGGTTATGTTATGGTCAGTACCGATTTTATTGTATTTATGTAATGTGAATGAAATCATCCATCCTTTGTTTGTATATTGCAGGATGGCCGAGGTTTCGGCATTGGTGAGCTAGTCTGGGGAAAGTTACGAGGATTCTCTTGGTGGCCTGGACGGATCGTGTCCTGGTTAATAACTGGACGCAGTCGGGCGGCTGAAGGAACTAGATGGGTCATGTGGTTCGGTGACTGCAAGTTTTCTGTGGTACGTTTGTATTGTAGCAGAAGGTGTGAAACAAATTGATTCTTAAGGGGATTATTTCAATGTTCAGGAAACAATGCACGTTAAAGCGATAGTTCACCAAAAATTTAAATTCTGTCATCATTTACTTGCAACATTGCTGTTGACAAAGGTTGCATTGTAACCTGGAGCATGTTGGAAATGTTTTGTTTCATTTTTTCCCTGGTAGGTCTGTGTTGAGAAACTGTTGCCTTTAAGTTCCTTCCACAACGCCTTTCACCAGCCAACCTACAATAAACAACCAATGTACAAGAAAGCCATTTTTGAGGTGCTACAGGTAGGAATTTGTTTGTGGTACAGAGGATTAGACTAATCAGATTTTCTCTAGTTTATCGTTGTATTTCTTATTAATATCTCAGACCAGCAAAAATCTCTCTAAAGAAAATGTTTGAATGCCGTGCTTTGCAGGTAGCTGGCACTAGATCAGGCAAAAACTTCCTCATGGTTACGGTGAGTGATGACACAGACCCTTCCAAGTCTGAAGACATGCAAATCAAAAAGATGATTGAATGGGCCATGACAGGATTTCCACCCACAGGACCTAAAGGTCTAGAGCCGCCTGAAGGTAAGACTGCTGTTGTTTCATATTGATATACATTATTACATACATATTGATATACATTACACACACATATTGCTTTTTCAGTGGAACACATACCTATGTATTTCCATGCAACTCTGTTGCAATGAGAATCTATAATGACTGAATTTGTTTAGCTCCAAAAATAAAAATAAAAACACAATGAAAGTGGTCTGTATGATTCATGTGATATATGCCAGATCTTCTGAATTGACAATATAGCTTTGTGTGAGAATCATAATAAAATTAAAGCCACTATAACTTCCCCTCGAGTGAGTTGCTAACTTAAGACCCACTTTGACTGAATTACTGATTCAGGTGAGTTAAACTTGAGAACTGGATTAGTGAATGAATCGTTCATTTTAGTTCTAGTTCTTCTCAAAGAATGTTGGGCTCCAAATCGAACTGATTTGTTCACAACTTCATGACACAACAATCAGGTCTGGAGGGGAAGTTTTCAGTGATGTGTCTGGTTTTCCCGCAAAGCTCATATGGTTTCAGAACATTTTGAATATCACGAACGATTTTTATGGACCATGTTTATTAAACCATTTTTGTGCCATTCATGATTACTATGAACTGTAAAACGACGACAATCATACATATACAGGAAAATACACACATGCAGATTCTTCAGAATATCATGTTTTGTTAATCACTTTTCATTTTTGGCTGCAATTGTTCCATGTTGTTCAGGTTTCTCAGTGCTACAATAGTTTTAGTTGATTCTGACTCTAAGGGAAAGGTTAAATTTTTGTGTATGTTGTTAACCAGATATGTGCAATCTGGTGAGATTTCTGATGGTCACAGTTCCTTGTTTCAGAGATTTTTAAGAATTTTGGCTTAAGAGTACAGATATAGATGTTATCCATTAAGCCTACACACATGCCAGCCCACCAGGAATAAATCTCTGTTCCTGGTTAAATCAAAACAACCCTGACCGCCGGACGTTTACATAAACACACCGCATAATCCGTTGACGAATAGCTATACGTACCATTGTGTCTTTTTCAGAGGAGCGTATCCCCTACAAGGAAGTGTATCCAGAGATGTGGGTGGAGCCAGAGGCGGCGGCCTACACGCCCCCACCAGCTAAAAAGCCCCGCAAGAGCACAGCCACAGAGAAACCCAAGGTCAAAGACATCATCGACGAGCGGACTCGAGGTGAGCGGACACTCTCACCAAACCAGGTCAGCGAGTTCAAAGAGTTCTCGCTCGTAAACACACACCCACACATGCTAAATCAGGATTAGCACTCTCATCTCCTCAGCCGGCAGAGTAAACACAAGAGGGTGTGTCTGGATCTATGACAGGGGTCTCGTCTAATCCTGCTAGTTTTAAGAGACACGTTTTGTATTGAACTGTGGCACATGTTTAAACATGGCTTTAAAATGGCTCTTTCGAATACATATTGTCCATTTGCTATTTTTATAATGCATGCTAAAGATTTCAAAATTACTTCCCGTGCTTTAGGGCAGGAAAACCTAACAGTAGTAATAAAGAGACGAGCTGTTAAATCAGCAGGGAGCTTTATTAAACAATCAAACAGAGGAAGACTGGAGCAGACTTGCACCATCTACTTTGTGGGTTACATGTAGAGCCAAGAGCTTCACTCCACTTGCAACAGTTTGGTAGTTACAAATGGCTTTATTTTTCACCTTAGTTATCAGACATGCTTAATATTTAATAATAATAATAATAATAATAATAATAATTAAAAAAACTATTAAAAAGTGGTGCAATAAAATTCTCATAACAAAAAAACTGGGCTGGGCAAGTTAATGTGTTATTTTCGCGTTAACGCATTACTTGATTAATGCTGACAATTATTTTATTGCGCGATAACACCGTTTTTTATAATTATGAAAGTCTGTTTCTCACTGGCTCTGAATACACATACAGACAAATCTTGGGTCACAGGAGGGGATGCTCCTGATCAAATTATTTAGTCTAAGCATCAGCATTCACAAACCACTGTCCACTGTTATTTTTAACAGAAAAGAATGCAACATGCTCGTAATCATAATTTTATAAGTTGGAAATAAGAAGTTTCTGAGAGCTCGTGAAGACAGCAGAGAAGCGCTCTTGCACAACAGTGGAGTGAATCGTTTTGTTAACTTTGTGGTTTATTATTTTGAGTCGTATTGGGACACCTAACACATGTCCCTCTCACAATATATTGCTTTAGACATCTATCACTTTTGCTGCTCAGAAATACTCACGCAATCATGCAGCACGTATCAGAAGATCTGCATCCCGGCGCGGTTAGCGCTCACACTCACTGATCTATGCAGGGCCGTCGCTAGTGGGGTGAAAGGTTCTGACGATTAAAGGGGCCCACGGCTGAAGGTGGGGCCGGGGATCTCAACCGACTGGCTGAAGCCAGCATAAAAGACGCTCAGGACAGTTGACGCGCCACTGCTGCGACTGTCACGAAACCTTATAATTTTCACGTGTTTTTAAACCTTGCCAATTTAAACATTTAAAAGAGTTTAAATCATTCAAACATAAGACAGGAGAAAGCTCAACTGAGTAGGCTACTCACACACTGTGTTCGGTGCGCTCGAGAGAGACGCGTCTCACGGAGCTCTGCTTCAGGACGTTTGATGGAAGTTTTGGTTGATTCCATCACATATCTTTCTATCAAAGTTATCCGACATTATCAAGATGACTTTGTTCTTGTCATATTTTATTACCAATTTCTAAACTATAACAAATAAACTGTGATAATGTGAGAAATGTTGAAGGTGTCTGAATACGTTTTGGTTTGACTATATATTTTATTTTGCAGTGAAGACTATGCAGTGCTATTTTAAATAGTTGCTGTACCTGGACACCTACAAACTTAAAAAAACAAAAAAAAACAAAAAAACATTGTGTAAATAGCACAAATAAATAAATAGAATGAACATACAGTAAAAATTAAACCATTTCAAAGAGGGCCCACTGGTACAACCTGCACCGGGGCCCTTCTAACCCCAGCTACGGCCCTGGATCTATTTATAACTGAACCGCACTTTTGCCCACCTCTTGCAACCCATCTAGGGACAGCTAATGGAGCGATCACACTAGACAAACGAACCAGGTTTTGGGGGTCAAATGTGCTCCGGCACAGTTAAGATTGCCTAGTGTGAGCACACCCTAATTATTCTCCCACATCCCGCACACACGAGTCACGAGTCCGTCCATCAAATGTTGTCCCACGCCACACTCTGCTGCGATGGATCCCTCTGTTGTGTAGGTCTCTATTCAGAAGATGCCTGTTATAATGTAAGGATCGAGGCTTTGGACTCATAACTTGTTTTTCTATAACAAAGTATAAAATATTTTCTATAAAAACGTCAATGTCCTGGCAGTGACAAATAACTTGTTTTATGTTGAATTTAATTTCATTTATCTTATAAGTGGAGATTTAAGCTACAATAAATATAAAGGAACACTGCTGTAAAAAGCACCTTATTTGTGTAAAGTGTTTGCAAACTAAATGTTATTACACTTTTGTTCATATAGCAGTAGGCCTACTTTTAAATAAAAAATGTGCACAATACACTACTTTGAATGTATTATTAGTTTTGTGCATAACAATGCGATTAATTGCGATTAATCACAGACAATAATGTGATTGATCACAATTTTTTTTTAAATCATTGCCCAGCACTACAAAAAATATATAATTATTATTATACATAATGTACACTACTGTATACAGTTTGTACTGTTCAAAAACAGCAATAATGTGAAATTTTATTACAATAAAAAAACTATTCTATTCTATATTATTATTGTAAAATGAATTTTCAAGCAGATGTTACTCCATTCTTCAATGTCATTCTAATATGTGATTTAGTGCTGAAGAAACATTTCTTATTGATTTCAATGCTGAAAACAGATGTGCTGCATATTCATTTTTGTGGAAACTGTGAAACACCTTTTCTGGATTCTTTGAAAAATGTTACATTTTTTAAAATAGAAATCTTTTCTAACATTATAAATGTCTTTACTTTTACTTTTAAAAGTATACATTTATTTAAATTAATTTAATTATGACCCCAAACTGGTGTGTATTCAGTAGTATCACCACAGCAGTGTTGCTGCTTTGGTACCATCAATAGCTGTGTTTCCACTGTTGGGCCAAAAGCGGGCGTGCTAGTGCGTGCCAGAGCCAGTCGCATTTCCACTGTCATTTCCGGTGCTTGATAGTGTCTCGTCGGTTCTTCCTTGTTTTTTTGGCCCGACGAAGACCTAGGGTCAAAGCGGGCCAGTTGGGGCTAGACGAGTGGTTATGAACAAAGGCAGAGTTTCTCCACGTCTGGAGAGCGTCAGCACCGCGGATCATTTCATACAGCATACAGCTATAACACTAGCATTAAAAACTTTTTTAAATAAGCTCAAAAATGAGCTCAAAACTCACTTTCAGTCAGCAGCGAATGTTTGAAATAACTTGATCCGATGTGGATTATAATCACCATACAAGGCATAAATATTTATTAGCAATGCAAAAGACTATGCACTCAAGCATTAACATTACCATAGTAAACATGGTAAATGCGACCACTTGAAATCAGACGTCAGCTTCTTATTGTCTATCACATCTGTGTATTTATTTATGTATTTATCTCGAGAGTTTAGCTCCGCGTAGCCTATATCATAAAATATAATAATGTTTTTTGTTCAGGAGCTTTTATAAAAATACAGGAATAATTATTATTTCTAAATGTGACATATATAGGCTACTGTGGCTACAAATAAACAGAAACAAACTCGACTGAATTGCAGGCTATGTTCATAATGTTTTATTTCTGTCTGACTAATTTTTAATCCTGATAAATTAATGAATTATGATCAATGTATCACTTATTATAGTAAAACATTGATGCTTTTGGATTGAAATATTTAACAAAGCATGCAGACAAACGGCCTCTTTTATTATGGTCGTTTTTTTGATCGCGCTAGTTCCATTGACTTATTTCTAATTAGTTTTCTGATAACTGATATTCAAAATATCTAGAAAAGGACAAAGACATATGTCAAGCAAACCTTGTAATTGTTGTTCGGGTGACACTTTTGAACTAATTTCAACTAGTATGATGAACTAATATGTGTTGAGATTAACAAATGCCATCGTGGCAACTGGAATAATTGGCTTGGAGCCTTGCAAAATTTATTTTGCACTCAAAATTTTTAATTATTCAGCTGTTCATCATCACTTATTTCTGACATTAAATATATTTAATATATAGTACCACAACAATTAGCAGCATTATTTTAGTTCATAAAATTGTTTTAAATATTAAATAATTTAATTGTCAAAGTAATCTAAATGTAAACCAATGGAATTTCCATTCAATGAGATGTCAAGTAAAAAAATGGGCCAAATGTCTGAAACAATGGGAGGCTGTCCAGTTTTTTCATGTTTTTATTGTCTTTTGTTTTTCAGAGAGGCTTGTATACGAAGTTCGTCAGAAATGTAGAAACATTGAAGGTATGTGTTACACATACAGACTGAGATGTGTTTCATAACAGGCTGTCGGTCCGTGTTAGAGCCTCTGCTAAAATCTCTCTCACTTTGAACACTTCCAGACATCTGCATCTCCTGTGGCAGCCTTAATGTTTCCCTGGAGCACCCACTCTTCATCGGAGGAATGTGCCAAAGCTGTAAGGTAAAAGCCAGGAAATTCCTGCTTCCTACTTCCTCGAGGGCTTCCTTTAGACAAACGGCAGATGCTTTTTTGTCTGTGCCTTATAAAAAAAACAAATGTTACATACTTTATACAGTAAATGATCATTTGCCAGGCGTATTGTATAAAGCAGTCACAGAAATAGTGTTTGTAAGTTAATGCAGTTTGTTTGTTACAGTGGAGTAAGAAAATAAGCCTGAAGGACTTGATTAGTTGGATCAGGTGTGTTTAATTAGGGTTAAATCGAAACCCTGCAGGGCTCCGGCCCTCCAGGAATTGTGTTTGAGACCTCTGTAAGAAAAAATGATGAGCACATTGAAGATCTCCATGAAGATGGTTATTGCAGCGTAGCAGTGACAAAGTACATGTAATACCTTGGGTTCAACAAAGTTGCTCCTGTCGTAACAGCTGTGATCTATATGTTAATGCAGTTCTGACAACTAATTGTCTGAGATAATTTGTCCCACACCCGCTTAATTGCTGATGCTTTTATCTCAGTATACGGTATTATCACAGTATTGAAATTTTGGTCATAATACAGTATAGACGATTTCATCGAGCGCATGCACCTGGACCTAAGTTAACCTCCGGTCTGTGTTGTGTATATGGGTCTGGCTGCGGTGCCTTCAAACGCAGTTAAAGTTAAAGAGATGAGTAGACTGAAGTTGGGCTCAGGTGTTTGTGATGTGGGATGTTTTCCATACATTTATTTATTTGTGGAGACTCGCCACGATTTTAAAACTGATCGATTTTCCAAAAAGCTTCGTTGAATAAACATGAGCACGTACTGCACATTTAATAATAATTCCTTACATTTATATGTTTAAATATCAAGGAGGCACAGGTGTTTTTATATCGCTGTATTTCTGAAGGAAGACTTGCATGTTATATGCCTGATAGCAGCGTGTGAGCGTACCAGCTCTGCTTTGTTTACAGCTGTTACTGGGGAAACCTCTATTTCTCGCGCTTTATGTCTATGCTTTAAAACATCTCCTGCTGGCAACATATTTTGTTTGTTATCAAAAAATATCTACTCTAGAGGGACTTGGCTGTTGTCATTGATTCTTTTTGGAAGTCTACCGGAAGTTAAGTTAGGTCCACAAAAGCGCACATGCGCAGTAACATTTGTTTATGTTGTTGCCTTTGAAACCGTCTATAAAAGGTAAATAATATTTTTCTTATAACAAAAATAACTAAACATTTAAATACAAATAAAGCAATACAGAAAAATATATAAAGTTAAAGTGTTACAGAGATTAAAGTGCAAAAGAACTATAAAGACACATAGGTATCACTTTACAATAAGACCTCATTAGTAAACCATTAACATTCACAATGAGAAATAGCTAGATTTGCTACAGAAGTTATTAATCCTGGTTAAAAAATACAAGTCTTAGTTCATGTTAGCTCATTAAATAACATAGTTGCTACTTTAGATTTTAACAACGTGTTATTAAATATTGGAATACCTTAAGCTTGAGCTTAAGCTTGAATTGCTATTGAAAATTGTTTAAATATGTTTTAGAAAGTAGTGCAGCTGCTTTATTTATGGGGTTTCCAGTGTAATGGCTGCATTTTCTGCAGTTTAGCGCCATCTGCTGTCAGAGAGTGAATGTGCTTTGATTCAGCATGTTTCTCACGTGTTCCCCTTGTGCTTCTCTTACGTGCTTGTCTACATCACAGCGCACAGAGTCTTTCAAGCAGCATACAGCGGTGTTGTGCATTTTAACCAGTTGATGGGAACAGTATTCTTAAAATGTATTCCAAATTCTGAATAATTTGTAATATATATTTATTCACGGTATTTAGAAGTGCCCATGATAACAATATTGTGCATATTCATTACCATGATATATCGCATTACTGAATACCGGCACAAGTCTAGCCTTAGGTTGTCCCCCTCTGGCCACTGGAGAATCTCACCCATCACCCAACAACAAAAGCAATTAGCTAAATGTACTACACATGATTACCATACAAACATGCCAAAAGCCTAAGGAGCAAAAACATCAATCAATAGTCAACATAAAGTGTATGTATGTGTGTGTGTGTATGTTTTCATTTTGTCACTTGCATTGTGCATATTCTTATTGTGGACATCCTTTATCCACACGTGTGCACTTGTTTTCCATCTTGGTGGAAACGCTGCTGTCCATAATCTCTGAAATGTTTTGATCTCTCATTGTTTCTATTTTCTATTGTTCATTCTTTTAAATTTGAAAAAGTCCTTCTAGAAGAAGTAGTCGCTGGTGTTGTTGCAGTCCGTGCCATTCCATCAGGGCCATCCATCCCATTGTGGTCTCAGGGTTTCTAGGTCTTTTAGGCCTGGAGATATAGATCTTGCAGGACTGGAAAGCTCTGATTTTTTTTTTTTTCTGATGATCACTCTATTCTTTTTCTTGAGAGAATCCCTTGGATTCACTGGTTCTGCAGGCCTTCTTGTTTCTTGCCCTTCAAACGACCAGATCATCTTTCTCCAGGAGGTTACACATTTCAAACAAACATGTCATTGCATTCATATCAGCATCTGCTTGTGACTGAAATACAGTCCTGTTATCATGCAGTGCTGTCTCTGGCAAGGTGTGATTGGCTTCTTCCTTATTTCCTTTGAACAGTGCCAACTTGGTTTCTGAACTGCCTACCTTCTTTAGCAAATCACAATAGCCTATATTATATATCATATCTTTCTTTTGTGTAAAAATGTACACTGTCTCACCTTGTGTCCCATCTTTCCACATTCAAAACAAACAACTTCATGATCGTTCCTACTTCTCTCCAAACAATGCCTTGCTATATGTATCCTTTCCACATGCATGACAGACAAAGCTTTGATGGATCTCTCATTGTCTTGACAATGTCTAGCAATGTGACCAGCTTTTCCACATGCATAACAAAGAGTAACACCTTCAGAATTTACTCTTGCAAATCACCTTTGTCTATGATGGAAACCATTTGATAATCTAGAACATTCTCTCCTGCCAAAGACAGCAACTGGATGTCAAGATTCTGCAGCTTTCATTTGAATTTTTGCAGTGAAATATTTTGGAAATGATTTGCTTGTGTGGTTTGTTTACATTCACATGCAAACCAATGGCTTCTTGCATGTGTGAACTATTTTGTTTAGGTTTTGTTTAGTTGCATTTTGCATACCACTGTAAGAGCTAAACATTTCCCACAACCTGGACGCAATTGCCATAGGATGTTCTCCAGTTTGCATTGTCACCTTAGTTATCTTTCTCAAGTTAACCAAATCAGCCCCAACAACTCTTAAGTCTGCTGTCTGCTCTTTTGTCACAGACTTCCTGTGAGAGGGCACTAGTAAATGCACAAGGAATCCAGATTGTAAGGAATCTAAAAGCATCTGTGTCTGATACACTATAAACATCCACTACAAACAAGCAGTCTCCAGTTTCGACAAGAGCTCTACAGGGTACTAAGAAAAACAGCTGTCTAGCAGCTTGGCCATTTTCAGTTCTTTGTTCAAGAACCGTCTCATTTCTATTTCCATTTCCAGTCTTTTTGTTCGCACTGGTGCTGTTGGGTACCTGACAGAATCATCTAAGGAATTATGTTGAAGACTAAAGTCTTCCTTGCAGTTCTTTTCGTAGCATTCAGAAATGGATTGGGCATGTTCCAACAGTGTAATTGTTACTTCATACAAACATCAAAATGTTTCAGAATTTGAAATGTCTTTATAATTTCTTTCTTTAAATCTGTTCCTTCAAGATGATCTCTTCAGCCTTACAATCTCTTAATGATATGACATAGTCACTGACTTGAGAATTTAGCAACTTGTTTTCAGTTTTCATTTCCTCTAATCTTTTCTTAGTAACCTTTGAAGTGTTTGAAGTGCATTAGGAACTTCTCCCTTTTTGTTTAAAGGCATTTTGGGACATTTTTTTAAATTGAAACAGCCCACTCATGGGGTCATCCGCCTTCTCTATCTATAGCATTAAATTATGAAGTTAACTGAGATTAAATATTCATTTATCGACCTTGCCCTACTAGCTAATATGTATATTGTATAAATTTCTGTTTTAAACAAATGAAATGCAATCAAAATAAAACATTTAATTACCACAAATCTTTCTCCTCTGTTCTTGAACGCTTTTGTAATGCCAAATATATTACATTTGGCAACCACATATGCCCAGTGTTCCTCGATACAAAGCAAATTAATATTTGATATGTTTGTCCTTTTATAGAACTGCTTCCTAGAATGTGCGTATCAGTACGATGACGATGGCTACCAGTCCTATTGTACAATCTGCTGTGGAGGGAGGGAAGTGCTCATGTGTGGAAACAGTAACTGTTGCAGGTAAGACAGGCGGTCGGCAGTGAGTTATGATGTAATATTTCCATTTTCTACTTCAGTCCTGCATTGACTCCTCCACTCTATCTTTGGTGCCCTTCAGGTGTTTCTGTGTGGAATGTGTGGATCTGTTGGTGGGCCCCGGCGCGGCGCAGGCAGCTATTAAAGAAGACCCGTGGAACTGCTATATGTGTGGGACAAAGCATCAGTGCGGTCTGCTGGAGCGCCGGATGGATTGGCCTTGTAGACTGCAGCGCTTCTTTGGCAACAATCATGACCAGGATTTTGTAAGTAGCGTCAGAGTCCCTTTAAAGCAAGTCATTTACCATCTTTGAAACGCCACTCGGGCAGCTATTTCAGTCATGCAAGTACAGCTCCAGCTCCTGCATCTCTTTGAATGGGTAAACAGTAAACTCTCCAAAACCTACGATTAAATTACATATTTGAAATCAACAATGAAATTTGACAACAACTGTCTCATAAATGTTGTTTCTTGTGCTCAAATTGCAGACAAAAAAAAGTCACACTTGATTTTAGTCAGTGTAAAGCCCCGTTAACACCAAGAATGATAACTATAAAGATAACTATAAAGATAACGATTTTAGAGTCCACACCAGTGAACGATATCGTCTGTTTATTCTGAGCGCACGTGTGTGTGCCGCTTTAAATCCTCGAGCTCGTTACAGCAGGATGGATTCTGATTGGATGTCAATGTTTATATCGTTCATCAGATGGAAAAAAATCATTCTGAAAATGATTCAAATGATACCGTTTCTCTATGCCTTTATTGTTATACCGTATTTTCCGGACTATAAATTGCACTTTTTTTCATAGTTTGGCTGGTCCTGCGACTTATAGTCAGGTACGACTTATTTATCAAAATTAATTTGACATGAACCGAGATAAATTAACCAAGAGAAAACATTACCATCTACAGCCGCGAGAGGGCGCTCTATGCTGCTCAGTTCTCCTGTAGTCTACACTGAAGACATAGAGCGCCCTCTTGTGGCTGTAGACGGTAATGTTTACTCTTGGTTCTAAATAAATGCGACTTATAGTCCAGTGCGACTTATATATATATTTTTCCTCATCATGATGTATTTTTGCACTGATGCGACTTATACTCAGGTGCGACTTATAGTCCGAAAAATACGGTAGTTGTAGTGTGGGCTCTGCTATTCTTTAATATTGAGAACAATTTTTAGAACTATATTTTTATCATTATCGTTATAGTTATCATGCTTGGTGTGAACGGGCCTTAAGACTACTATACATTACCATTCAGATAAATAATAAAATAATACAATTAATTCTATGTTTTGAAAGAAGTCTCTGCATTTATTTGATCAAATATAGTTAAAACAGCAACATTGTGAAATTGTATTACATTTTAAAATAACTCTACTGTTTTCATATATTTTCAAGTGTAATTTATTCCTGTGAAGGCAAATCTGAATTTTCAACAGTCATCACTCCAGTCTTCAGTTTCATGTGACCCTTCAGAAATTATTCTAAAATGTTGATTTGGTGTTCAGGAAACATTTCTTATTATTATCAGTGTTGAAAACAATGCATGAAAACAATGCATTCTTGCCAAATAGCAGTATGTATTTAACAAATCAGTAGTGTTTATTACATTTTTACCACTTAAGTACATAGCCTACACATTTCAAATCTTCTCTTCCTTCCTGTGGGACGTTCTGAAGCTTGTCTGAGTGAACAGTAGTCAAGACTTCTGCCAATATCAGGCCATTTTCGATTTGTGATTGCCAGGCCTGGAAAAGTCATGGAAATACCTGTAGTGAATATAAACTCTTCTATTTATATTCAGCTCTAGATATGACATTGGCTGTAAATGACTCTTTTAAAGTTAAGTCTCTATAAAATGATTTTCAAAAAGCCCTATCCAGTAATCAGAAATGATTGGTGAGGAAAGGTGTGGAAACCAGTAGAGATCATTTTGGAATCACGTTGTGAAATCATTTCGAAGCACTGCAATATGTCTAAAGATTACAAACCCAGAGAAAGGGTTTAGAGAGTTTTATTATGTAATTATATGACTCCCAGACCATGTGAAAGAGCAGCTTGGCTAACGGCCAGCGTGCTGAAGAGCAGCCAGAGAGTATTACAGTCTCAGTGCTTTGTGTGTTGAGTACACATCTTAACATCGTGGAGTTTTAGCTTACACACTCCACTCTTTAAATGGATTACAGTACAGGTTAAGTGAGCGTTTGCTATTGTTAGCGTTATTGAACACTAAGACTTTTAACAAAGACCACGGATAAGCAGCCACATTTAATCACAAGAAAACGGTTAATGAAACTAGTCGGGGATACTGCGTTTATCGTACAAGCGCTTAACAATAATTCCTTGTTACTGGAATGTTTTAACGTAAAGGCCTCTTTGTTAGTATGTACAGAAAGGTGCTCTTTCATTACCAGAGCAGTATGCTTTAAAGGCCTCTCTCTCTCTCAGTCTGTCTTGTCCATCTCTTGTCCTCCTCCCTTCTTCACTCGGTCTTCTTTCTTCTCTTTCAGGCACCACCAAAGCTCTACCCTCCGGTTTTGGCAGAGAAGAGGAAACCCATTCGTGTGCTGTCACTTTTTGATGGGATCGCAACAGGTTAGTGAAGAATGTCCGCCCTTCCTTTCATCCTCTCAGCAGAAAATAGTGCTGATCACATTACACTCATCCCGGCTTTTAAAGTGCACTTAGCTTAACTTTTATACTGGCCGCCCGTCGATACTGCTGTACTGCTCACGCACTAATGTGTGATTTTACTATGAGGATTAACTTCAAGCACGGTTTCGACCCTCTAGATGGTCCATGTTGGTCATTAAAGCCTAATTATTATGTGGCGTATGCATATTTACGGGACAAGAGAATGATTTATCTGATCATTAAATACTCTGTGAAGCTTTCCCTGTAATATCATTTTAAATCCAACAAAAATAGATGCTGAGTTGCGGTCACATTTGAATTCCAGTCATTTTAATAGGAATTTACACAATGGGGAATTTCGCATTAGGGCAAGAGACTTCCTCATGCAGATTTCGCAATGGCTTCAAGTTGATTGTCGGGTTGAAAGTGTCAGTGAACATTCTTGGCGAGGAAAACTACGTTGACTTTTTGCTAACATGAACGAGCTTCTAAACCAAGCGTGATTTTTGCGCACCATAAGCATGTTCAAAGCAAGGACGTCTATTATAACTGAAGAAAAGCATCCGTCTTCATTCATGACCACCTCGAAGAATGGGATTTGAAATATGCCATCCTTGTTCATGGGCCTCAGTTCTGCAGCCGGGTTGTTTTGAGCCAATCACATGAGCCGTAAATGCCATGGGACTAATCACTCTTGCATGCTACAATGAAACTGTCCACTAATTAGCACACACACACACAAAAACAAGTTAGTTGTAGATTGTGATGGTGTTTGTGATTCTGCCAGGGCTGCTGGTTCTGAAGGAGCTGGGTATCCAGGTGGAGCGTTACGTGGCCTCAGAAGTGTGCGAGGACTCCATCACTGTGGGTCTCGTTCGGCACCAGGGCCGCATCATGTACGTGGGTGATGTTAGAAACGTCTCCCGGAGAAACGTAAGCATCATCCTTCACCTTCACTTACTGGTGAAGTTATGAAAATAAAACCCTTATGATAATATGATAATATATTGTAATGATCAATTGTATCTGATACATTTTCAAATTGTTTGTCACAAAACAACATCTCAGGAAAATGTTATGGGGTTTCGAATCAAAATATGACTTTTTGTTATGAAGCAGGACAACGATTTCATACATGACCCCTGTAGAGGACACCAGGACGCACAGAGCAAGTGAATAGGGAAAGAAATGATATATCAGTATTCCTGTGGAATATTAGCTATTATTATGAAAATCTTGCCAATTATTACTGCCATTTTTACACTTCTTTACATGTCGCCACGAAAACATTAATATGCAAATTAGATACAGTGTATCGAAACATTTAATATATATTGGGGAAACCCATTTATGGCCATTTTACACACATATTGCATAAAGCAGGATGGTCTTTGAAATCATTCTGTTATATATTTCATAACAAATAATAATTGATTGGTGATTTACAAAAATTCCACTGTTTTTGCCTTTTCATGTCTTTGTAAGTCATTGTGTCCTTTATAGAGGCCGTAGCATTTGAAATAAACAACATATCATTTTTCAAAAATGTTATTTTTAAATTTTTTTCTTATGCTTTAAACAATGTGATGAATAAATAAATAAAAACTTCATTCTCAAAACTTTTTCTTATAGTCAGGAGGATATAGGTGGGGTGCACATAGTTTTTTCAGCCTGGTTCTCATAAGAGAACATTGAGATTTGGTTTGGTCCTCACACTGCATATAGCGTGACCCATTAAATATAACTATAAAAAATGAATTAATAATAGGTATGATATTATTGCACTTTATTTATTTAGTAAAAAAAAAAGTAAATAAACTAAATAATAGTGTGTGTGATAATATTTTTAAAATAAAAGGCTGTCCTAGTATTAAATACAAATACATTCACTTTATTGTAAACTTAAAAATAAAATGCTAATATTTACTACTACTTTCTTTGTTTGCTTCTTTAAGAAGAATCGCTTTATGTAATCCCCAATTTCAAGTTGCTTTGGATAAAAGAGTCTAAAAATAAATAAATAAAAGCAGGCTTTTATTTTGGCGGGTCGCCAGCAAGTAAGTAAACGCGCTTCTGGATTTAGCGCTACTGCCGATTAAAGAGCGTCAGTGAATGAATGTCACAGTTTTGTATTGTGGCATAGCCTAGATTTATGTTTTCAGGTTGAAAATAAAACTTATATAGTATAGTTTTTGATCTAAAATGGTAATTGTGTATCAACATCTTTCAACCAGCTCGGTACGCAAATGTGCTGTCAGAACATATTTATTTAACGATATTTATATAACGATATTTATATATCATATTTTATATAATTTTTTATTTTGGTTGCGCATGCGGACCTGAGGAACACTTATGTGCACCCCTGTATATAGGTCCATACTTGACTACGCCCACAACACTTCATATTGATCAATCTTTCTGTAGTTTTTTTCTCTTTTTCTAATCTTTGTCTAATGTGATTGATCCACAGATCCAGGAATGGGGTCCTTTTGATCTCGTCATCGGTGGAAGCCCATGCAATGACTTGTCCATAGTGAATCCAGCAAGAAAAGGTCTCTTCGGTAGGAGTTTATTCAGCTGTGTGTCTAGCCTTAGTCTTTTCAATAGTATGTGACTATTGGCTCGTTTCCACTGAGGGGTACGGTACAGTACAGTTCAGTACAGCAAGATTCGGTACGGGTAACCCTGATCAGGCTTGGTAGGCATTGTGTGTGACGGAAATTAGCGATCGACGATGAACAATGACAATAAGCACAACTGTTAAATTTAAGTTTTAATGAACAATAATAGCCATTATAAAAGTATAAGTATAAAGTACAAGAGGCTTATATAAGAGCAAATAAAGACACAAGCAAACTGCCAAGTCAGCAATGTACAACAGTAAAGTTCAAATTAAATATATAAAGTTAAACATAACTTTGTGCTCAACTAAAATGATATGATCAGCAACAAGTAATATGAGACCACGAATGCCTGTTAAATATAGCCAACCCAAAACAAACTGTATCTCATGTTTAATCACTACAGAGACATCAAGAGAAGAACTAGCCCGAGCTAAGGCTGCTCTCGGCGGATACATGAGTGCACGGTGATCACCTGGAGCTCTGAAAACAGCATAGCAAATCTTCAAATGGGCGCCATCTTTATAAATAAACTGCAGATTTGCATTTAAAAAATTACATTTAAATACAACTACATTTCATGACACAATAACAATAATATTTAGAAAATGACAGGGGTTTTTGGGTGATGACGTTTCACAAGTCCACAAGAACAGACAAGAATGCAAATTGAGAAAGGCTATTGTCTGTGTGAAAATATACAATTCTAAAATACACAGTTATGTTTGTTTGTGTTTGCGCGCTTTGAAGTTAATAAGCCGAACACTCACAGCGGAGCAGAACGAGTGAGGTCTTCTGTACTCTTTGGTGAAGGAGAAGATTTATCCCCTTGTATCACATTAAAGTGATGATTCTGTTCAACCAATCAAAGTTCTGCTGTGAGTTTAGCTCCACCCTTTTGGTACCCGTTGCTGTGCTAGGGACCCCAACGGAAGGGTACCAAAAAAGTGGTACGTACGGTACACTATTTTGGTACCATTCACAACTTCTGACAGTTGAAATGGAAATAATTGCGTACCATACTGTACTGTACCGAACCGTACCGCTCAGTGGAAACAAGCCATATAAGGATTAGAGTTTATACTTTCAAAAAACGTTCAAAAGTTTGGGGTCTGTACGATTTTTTTATATATTTTTTTTTTCTTTTTTAAGAAATTAAAATGTTTTACAAATTCAGGAAGGACATATTAAATTGATCTAAAGTCATAATATCAACTTTTATAATGTAACGGAATATTTCTATAAAAGAAATGCTGTTCTTTTTTTCCATCACCGAGACTCCTTAACATTTTTTATCATATTTCAAATAAAAACAATAAGCATCACAACCGTTATCAACATTGATAATAATAAGACTGAGTTGTTTCTTTAGTATCAAATCAGCATATTAGAATGATTTCTGAAGTACTGGCTGCTGAAAAGTCAGTTTTGTCATCACAGGAATAGATTACATGTTAATATATATTCGAACAGGAAACAATTACTTTAAATAATAATATGTTATGTAATTTGACAATATTACTGTCAATTGACCATATTTATCAAATAAATAGCCTTTATTACCACCCCTCAAACTTTTGAACGATAGTGTATACATTCATAACACAGCTTACACATTTGTCCGTTTTCATGATGATTGTCATATTGAGTCT
This sequence comes from Carassius auratus, assembly GCF_003368295.1. NCBI lineage: Eukaryota > Metazoa > Chordata > Actinopteri > Cypriniformes > Cyprinidae > Carassius > Carassius auratus. The sequence continues at coordinate 9,233,223 of NC_039284.1, forward strand.
CCGTAATGTTTTTCAATCTTGTTTTTTTGTCTCTCAGAGGGCACAGGTCGACTCTTCTTCGAGTTTTACCGGCTGTTACACGAGGCCCGACCTAAAGAGGGAGATCACAGGCCGTTCTTCTGGCTCTTTGAGAATGTGGTGGCCATGGGCGTCAGCGACAAGAGGGACATCTCTCGCTTTTTAGAGGTGTGCGACTGACCATTTAAACGCCACCTGTCAGTGGGCCTTTAATATAAACCAGTGGGTTTTGCTGCCACCTAGTGGTGAAATGACCTTCTGGGTAGAAACAAATTAACCCTTCATATGCTTGCTAGGGTCAACATCACACATTTTTATGATAAAGATTTATTGGTTTATGTATCACAGTGCAACCCAGTGATGATTGATGCCAAGGAGGTGTCTGCTGCCCACAGAGCTCGCTACTTTTGGGGTAACCTGCCTGGCATGAACAGGTTAGTTAGACGTGGACTCTTCATTCATATCTTTATTTAATCTCTCACTTTATCGTTTTAACGCCATATCTCCTTCTCCTCTCAGACCTTTGGCTGCCATGTGCAATGATAAACTGGACCTTCAAGACTGTTTGGAGCATGGCAGGACAGCTAAGGTGCTTCTTAAACCAACCCCTCGATCGATTTCTGGGTAAAGCTTTGTAAAGCAACACAAATAGCAGTTGTTTTTCGCATTTTTTACAGTTTGATAAAGTGCGGACCATCACCACTCGGTCTAATTCTATAAAGCAAGGCAAAGACCAGCACTTCCCTGTCTTCATGAATGACAAAGAGGACATCCTGTGGTGCACTGAGATGGAGAGGTATGATGAAATGCCTTTTAAAAACTTCTAAGCTGTAAGCCCAAATGTAAATGTAAAATGTCACACTGACATTTGTTCAACAGAGAGATCTTGAGGACCTGCTGCAGTGAACAGTGAGTTTTATCTCATATTGATTGAATCAGCAGTCATCTACTGGCTGACTAAAATCATATCTTATGCAGTAGATCAGAATATGACTACATAATGAAACATGTCTTATGTAATCCATTGAGAGACATTGACAGAAGCATTTATATGGCTTGAAATGGCCTGACAAAAGCAATTTTCTTCCTTTTTTGGTATATTTGAACCAGTCTTGATTATATTTGTATTTATGACTGGTATTACAATCCTTTTTGGAGATTCAACCACAAGTAGTCAGTCAAGACAGAAAAAGCTAGTCGACACGTTGCTTCATTTACTTGAATTTGATGTACTAAAATAACTAAAACTGAACTTATAATTAAAATAGATAAAAACAGTTTTGTTCAAATAAAATAAAAACAATAAAATGACCAAAACACACAATAAAAATATCAACATTTTAATGAAAAAAAAAATGAAAAAAAAAAAATATAAAAATAAAAACTAATTCAAATATTAATAAAAAATGCAATAATATCCTAATGATACAAAACAACACCACACACACACACACACACACACACACATATATATGTATATATACAAACTTTTCCCAATTTTTCTGACAGAAAGCATTTTCTTTTAAAGCCACATATAAGCAGTGAAGTATAAAACCCTTGTTTTATTACAGTATATGGTTGAGAGGTGATATCAGTACAGATATCAGTACAGATCAGCAATTATACAACACATGCAATGTAGCCACGTGTCTGACCTTTAAATGGGGTTTAAATGATTGGAATACAAAATGTTTTGTACCCCATCTACACCAGCATGTAGCGCTGACCACTTGTCATCACCCACTTGACATTATTATAGGGTTATCCAATTTTCCTGTTGCGATTAAATGCTCATGCTTTTATCACGGTAAACGGTATTATCACGGTATTGAAATTTAGTTTTAAAAAGTGCTCAAAATATAGTAAGACCCATAGGTATCACTTTATAATCTCATTAGTTAACGATTAACATTCACCATAGCTACATTTGCTACCGAAGTTATTACTCTTTGTAAAAAAAAATAAGTTCATGTTAGCTCATTAAATAATACAGTTGCAACATTTTAACAACGTGTTATTAAATATTGGAAAACCTAAGATGAATGAATGTTCAGAAGAATTTGTCATTGGCTGTTTATGTTAACTAATGAATTACCTAATGTTTAAAATGAAGCCCTGATGTAAAGTGTGAATTAACAGTAAAAAATCTAAACCTTTTCAAACTACATCCATGGTACGTCCAGATGAAAATAACCTAAATATGTTTCAGAAAGTAGTCCAGCTGCTTTATTTTTGGGGTTTCCAGTGTAAGGACATTTTCTGCAGATTAGCTCCATCTGCTGTCAGAGAGTGAATGTGCTTTCATTCAGCGAGTCCCTCACGTGTTCCTCCATGTGCTTCTCATGTGTGCTTGTTTACATCAGAAAGGCACACACTCTTTCAAGCAGCAAAAGGGCTTTTAGTTGGACAACACTTTGTTTTATGTCCCTGAGCACAATATGGGTTATAAAAATGTTTGGCCCAGTTTCCAGTTTTTAGTGGTTAACCACTATCAGTTTATATTGTATATTATATTATATAAATTATATTTGTGTAAACTGTGATATTATTTCCCAAGATTCTTTGATGAATAAAAGAATAGCATTTATCTGAAATATATCGAAAGTGATAGCAAATATATATATATATATATATATATATATATATATATATATATATATATATATATATATATATATATATATATATATATATATATATATATATATATATATATATATCAGGGCTGGTAAGCGATTACAATTTTTAATCTAATTAATTACATGATGTTGTGATTAATTAATCTAATTAATTGCTCAACAAATTTGGAGAAATTACTCTGAAAAGATAATTTAAAGTCATTGTCATGCAAAGCATCAAACAGAGATTAAAAAAGGAGGTTCAGCAAGAAATATTTTGTTTGGTAAAACATATATATTATTACATATAGCCTACTCTTTTGGGCCATGTGAGTAAATGATGACATAATTGTAATTTTTGGTTGGGTGAACTATAACTTTAATAATTTATTTTCTTATAATTCTTATTATTATTACTATGAAAATATGAAATAATTTCTTTAATGAAATGATACTCTACATAATAAACTAAAACTGGCAGTAGGTCGTGGTAAATGTCTTAATGATTAAGTCATCGAGTCATTTATGCAGTTCGTTTGATTCGTTCAATTGGCTGATTAATTCAGGAGTGAAGTAAATGGTTCTTTAAGAATGGTTCATTGAGGTTTGTTCGAATTGAAACGAGTCATCATCATCAGACCGATTGGTGTGTGACATCTAAGAACCGCAAGAGCTTAGAGAGCAGACGACTCTTGTGCTTTTGATCACTCTCGCGGTACTTTGATGTCATACGATCGGTCGGTGCAGCGCCACTTCAGAGACAACACCAGTATGGCCAATGGTTCAAGTTATCTTGTGGTTGGCAAAATTGAGCAAAACAGACAACATTGTGTCTAAAATAACACAATATTAACTACATAATGAACTGTTGTAAAAAATGAGTATCACATTCGCACTCGTGTGATATTTCTAAACTATGTGACGTTAAATGCGTTATTTTTCTCCATAATTAATTAATCTAATTAACGCATTAAATTACCAGCCCTAATATATATATATACATATATATATGTATATATATATATATATATATATATATATGTATATATTTGCTATCACTTTCGAATGAATTTAATGTCCTTAAATTCATCCTGTATGATATTCTGTATCTATAAAACAAAAATGGCAATAAATCTGTCTATTTATATTACAAGAGTGAATATATTTGAGCTAAATTTCTGCCCATTTCACCTCTTATTAGGGTGTTCGGCTTCCCTGTCCATTACACAGACGTGTCAAACATGAGTCGTCTGGCCAGGCAGAGGCTGCTGGGAAGGTCTTGGAGCGTCCCGGTCATCCGTCACTTGTTTGCACCACTCAAAGAGTATTTCGCCTGCGTCTGAACTCAAATCCAGTACAGATGAAAAAAAAATTGCAACCGATGTTATACCAAGAGCTTTGAAACCAAGCTCTCGTATGTTATCCGCAAGTTTGACATCAGAAAAATTGTTGTTGTTTTTTTTCTTCTGGTTTGGAATGATTGACTCTGTTTAATTCTATTTAATTTTTTTATTATTATTAATTTTACTTTTTAGCAGTGTTATCCAGTATTTTAATTGATTTATGTGTGCAAGCTATACTTGAGACAAGGCCTCCTTTTAAGGCACTGAGAGACGATGTAACAATTCAAGGCAGAAACGAGAAATTCAATGAGACGCAAAACGCATTTAGTTCGCCCAAGCATTTCGACTCCTTGAGTTTTTCATCTGTCGGGTCGCCGAGCGATCTAATTCTCATGGTGCACATCTTTCCTCCAGCGTCTGAGCCTTGGTAAGAGCGGGGAAAAAAAGTCTAAGTTTCTCTTAGTGTCAGGGGAGCTCTGTCTTAACCAATCCAAAACACCAGATCACAAATACCTCTTTGTTTACAGTTTCTATACACAACTGAAGGTGATAAAGGTACTACTGTAATAGGTGACAATATGGTGCTTCAAGGGGGTGAAAAACATTGCAACTCATGTGGTGCTACTACTCGAAACAAGATCGTGGGGGTCACGTTTTGTACCGTCGCCAGGAAAACCGACTGAAACCTTAAAAAAAGAAAAAAAAGAAAAAGAATCCAGGTCAAGCCAGGTCTGCCACATCTCATTTTATATCTTTTACAGCTTTCTTTTTTACAATATCCTCTGGTGCTCTTTTCAAAAAAAAAAAAAAGAAAGAAAAAAAACCACACGCCTCAGCCTTTCAATCTTTAAGGTCGGCTTCCTTCAGTATGCATGAAACCAGCCACATGGGCGGTGATGTTTTTATCATCCATACCTTGAAATCAAAGGCTGTGGTGAGCTAGGTTTTTCTAGTGTCACCCAGGCCAGAATCATTACTGTACAACTCTTAGCGCGCGTGGCGGCCGCAGGAAGGATGGCGTCGCTCGATCAGCCTCCGACTGCGGCGTCCGTAGGCTATTCTCAGTCAGGTGCAAACTTTAAAGGTGCGGCTTCACAATGCTCTTCTACCTTTTAATAGCAATTTTTTTTGTGCTGTGTTACCAACAGTATCGGAGCACTTTTGTATATGTATACTTTATTTCTTTGATATGTTTTTTTTTTATCTTTCTCCTCGATTCTTATGAATGGTTTTGTTGTTGTTGTTGTTTTGGGGGGGGAGGAGGGGTTGGGGGATTTTTAATGATGTGAATTTCTTGCCGTTATATAAGGTAATACTTTGTTGTGTACAGTAGGGCTGTGCCAATAGATGTGAACGATTGAGCTAGGATAGAATAAATCCGTCTGTGGTGCGGTGGTGAAGGGGCCCAATTCGAATAGCACCCCTCTCGTGTTTCCATGTGCTACGGAGTCGCTTTATCATAACTCGCTTCGAGAAATAGTGTCTGCTCACGGTTCGTACTGCTATATAATCCCAAAGTGAGTGTGTTTGTGAAATATCTCTGTAGGAAAAGTAGTCGGATGGGGTTTACTTACGTCTGGGTCCCTAGCGTAGATCTGAAAACATTATTATGTTTGCCAATGGTGGATGTTGACCATGTCAATAATTTTAATTATCACGCGAGCTACGTAGGCTAATTTGTGAATCTGGTTAGAAACGGGCTCTAATGAAATCCTTATTAGGCTCTTTTTTTTTTTTTTTTAAAAAGGCATTGCACTGCTTACATACCTTTACATTTATCATGTTCAGCAAAGTTTTTTTGCTTCTTATTTCCCAGTTTGATTGATGCCCAGATTGTTTTCTTTTTGTACATTTTGTACATAGAATTTGTCTGTTGCTTTTTTTGAAATGGCGTATGAGATGTACACAATGTAATTCTTTGCTAATATATATCATAGAAATCAAAACAGCGCTCAAATCGCAAGAGGGGTGTAATTGACAAAATGGAAAGAGGCTAATTGAACATAAGCTATAAAGCAGCAGGGTGTCTTTTGTAATTCATATTTATGTATGTCGAACAGAGGATAAACTAAAGAATGAGTTCGCGAAGTGATTTTAACAGTCCATCTTTTACTGCACAGCCCTACATACAAAAGTGTGTTTTCGATTTGCTTTTTAATTTTTTTTTAAGTACTAAGAGAGGGATTGTAGGAGTTTCCTAAGGTGCTAAACATTTTATCTAATTGAGAAAAAATATATTATTTGGAAAATATAATAAACTTGTCTTGATAATGACTGTTTTTTATGTTTTATTTTTTGCTGGATTGTTTCTTGTAGTATTGGAGAAGCACTATTATTTTACTCTCTCGTATAAAGATATTAACAAAGGCATTTAACTTTGTACTTGAAAAAATAATGATGAGTGATGAAAGATCTTATATATGTTTTAGAATAGACATTGCTGTAGTCGGTGCTTATCTGTGGGATCATGTACTTATAATGGGGAAATAAAAAAAAAAATAATGTAATAATTTTTGCTGTTAACATGTACTTGCTTAATATCCAGGCAGAATTGCTTCTAAGTCCTACATTCCATGCCATATATCCAGCCCTCCATCTTCTTCTTTTTTTGTATTTTTTATTTCTTCTCTGTTTTGATCCATTTAAGTTGCTTTATTTGAGTATATATATATATATATGCATAGCATACACACACATTTGGCTGTAACAGCTTCTTGTTTGCTCTCCCTAACAGGTTTCTGTATTTCTCAGTGACACTGTTGATATTGTGACCTCTGTTGTGTCATATAAACTTTTGCAATCAGCTCATACAGCAAATGTAGCAATCATTTGCCACCTCTCCCCCTTTCTTTCGTTATGTGCCCAGAACGAAGAAAAAAGGCTCCCTTATGTACTTGTGCTGGAGAACACTTGAATAAATGTATTGTTTTTTTCCTTCTTTTTTGTGAAAAGTTGTTTGTTTTCTTTGCAATTATTTACCATACAATTTTATATTCATTAGAATGATTGATTGTATATTATTATTAGTTAAATAAAAATTTAAATTCTACAAATTTAATACATTTAATCCAATATTTCAGGATAATATCTGAAAGGAACACATACTATATATTATATAGTGTGTGTATGTTTATTTATTAACTATAATATGAGTATTTTAGTATATTCTAGATTATACTATATATATTCTAGATAGTTTTTTTAATAATATTGCCTTTCATCTATGTGTATATTATATGTCTTATCTGAATTATATATACAGTGCCTATACAAAGTCTTAATACCTTTCATTTTTATCACATTTTGTTATGTTGAATTATTATGTTAAACTGCTTTAAATTACTTTTTGTTCCCCCACATAAATCTACACCCCACTTACCATAATGACAAAGCAAAAAACTGATTTATCACAACTTAGCAAATTTATTAAAAGGGAAGCGTTTAAAAAATGACATTGCACAAGACTTCACATCCTTTGCCTTGACACTTAAAATATAGATCAGAAGCATTCCAGTTTCATTGGATTGTCTCTGAGATGATTCTATACTCAGACTGGAGTTAACCTGTGGCAAAATCAGTGGATTGGACATGATTTGGAAAGGCGCACACACCTGTCTTAACAGCAGAAATAGATGTCAGAGCAAAAAACTAAGCCATGAGGTCAAAGGAATGGCCTGCAAAGCTGAGAGACAGGATTATGTTGAGAAAGGTCTGGGAAAAACTACAGAAAATTGGCCCAAAAAAAAGAAGCATTTGGCCTCCACAGTCCTTAATGGATGAAGTTTGACACAATCAGGACTTAGATCTAGCCTTCTGAGCCAAACTGAGCAGTCGAAGGAGAAAGGCCTTGGTTGGAGAGGTGATTAAGACACTGATGGTCACTATAGTTGAGCTCCATGATCTTATATAGAGAAGGACAAACATCACTGCCACACTCCACCAATCTGACCTTGATGGCAATGGGACCAAACAAAAGCTTCTCCTCAGTAAAGATACATGAAACTGATTGGATTTTACAAAAATACACCTAAATAACTCTCAGACTATAAAAAAATATATATTCTTTGGTATGATGAACCTCAATTCCTTATTCATGTCTGAGGGAAACCAAGCAGCACTTAACACCTGCATAATACCATCCCCAGCGGTGAAGCATGGAGGAGTGGGGTGTTTTTCAGCGGCAGGAACTGGGGAAGTGATCAGAAAAGACGGAAGGCTGAATGCAGCTAAATACAGAGATATCCTTAATGAAAACCTGGTTCAGAGCACTCAGAACCTAATACAGGGCCTAAAGTTCACCTTCAAACATGACAGTCACCCTATGCACACAACCAAGACAATGCAGGAGAGCTTCTTGAGTGGCCAAGCCAGAGATGGGACGTGGAACCAATTAGACATGTTTGGAGAAACCTATTAATGGCTGTCCACCGATGGTCCCCAGCCAACCTGACAGAGCTTGAGATGATCTAAAGAGAAGAATGGCAAATAAATCAATAAATAAATAAATGCATATGTGCAAAGCTTCAAAAGACCTGAGGCTGTAATTGTTGCCAAAGTGCTTCAACTAAGTTTTGAGTTAAAGGTATGAAGAATTGTGCAATGTACTTTTTAATAAATTTGCAAAGTTGTGATAAATCCGTTTTTTGCTTTGGCCTTATGGTTATGTTAAACTGTATTTAAATAATGATATGTATTATAAGAATAAGAATATGGAAACAACTAGTTTAAATAGATATAATACTTTTTATACCTATATTATACATACATTATATTTGTAAATTTTATATTTATGTATATTTATACAAAAAAAAAATTATAATTGTATTTTAGTCTGGTTTGCACGGTGGCCATCCCCTATGAATCTGTGTGAATGGTACGTACCACTGACGACAGGACACGCCCATTCTGTAATACCATTGGCTGCTGATGAGTCCATCGCTGTGTATGTCGCCTGTGATTGGTCAACAGCCGGCTTTCACTGTCTGGATGCTGCAGCAAGGTTACCGGGCTGGACCAACCGTAGCATCTGCTGCCTGCCTGACCGTCTAACAGGCTTCATTGTACACCAGTGCTGAAAGTGAAGGAAAACCGCTTTTTAAGGACATAACAAAGGAAGTAAGTGCGTTATGTGTTGCTATTTTGCATTCAGTTGTAAGTTATTTTAAGAAACTACTCACTGACTAGCACAGACATATGGCTCGGAATCATGTAATTTTGTGGTATGGAAAGAATCTACCAGTCTTGTGTCTCGTGCTTCCCTTGTGTCATTCCTAATGTTAGCTGGTAATTGTTTAACTATCGATTGAACGATATTTAATAATCGAGTCGATCAATGTGGATGTCGTATATCCACAAACAGCTCGAGCCCACCAGCAATCAACGCGAGTAGACGCGAGCGCACGCCCGAAAACTGATCTTTCCGTTATGAAGCCGTTGTAATATCATTAACGTTATACATTTTGAAAGCCCAACGTTGGCATTTCATGATGCCTTGAGGCGTGTTAAATGTGTTTAGAGTAAGCTTGGTGTGAAACCCTCGATATGCTCCAAGTCTACTTCATCACCATCATCAGCCTCTAAATGAAGCCTTGTGCATGCAATCTACATATCAGAAGACCTCACTGATGCACTCACTGCATTGCACAAATGTGCATGTCTACATGGTCATGAAATACCTCTTGTAGCCATGTTTACACTTCACGTGACTGCATGCATGCTTTTGCAAACTAGAAGTATTTAAACATTCTAGCATTGAAAATTCTGAAATAATATAGGTTAATGAGGTATAATGTTAATATTAAATATGCTAAATGCCCTTTCTTTCAATTTGCTGCAGTGAACATGGTATAAAAATGTATATAATATATAATGTATTCTAAAATAAATGTTAAAATATTTTACATTTAATTTGTGCAATGCAATACACCATTTAAATATTTTAATATTTTAAATTATTTTTTATTACTTATATTGCACTGATTCTTTGTCTTACCACAATTAACATTTTAATATAATATAACAATTTTTTAATATTGTTTTAAATCATATTTATTGTGTAATACAGTATATGATTGTGATATTATTTACACAATTTAAAATCATACATTAATATTATGTTTATTTCACTGATTCGTTTTGCTCTAATAGTTCAAACTGCACTAAATGGCCCTTCCTGTTTTACTGAATAGAAGTTGTATTCACAAGATAGATCAGAAGTTTTCATGTACTTCATACTATCCAAAAGAGCGCCATGTGGATCTCATGGAATATGGCACGGTTCAAAACTGGGTCATTCTTGAGGAAGGCCTCCGTGAGTCATCACAAAGAGCAAATGCTTCAATAATTTTTCTCTAGGCTGTGCTGTGAGGACAGGACAGTTGTAGCTCATGCACTGTACTGTTTCTTTTTATAGTAGGATGTCTGAGACACACCCTTATTCTCCAGCTCCATAGTAGCCCCTCCTTTCCCACACACACACTCGCCATTCACCATCAGGGGCTCAGAACAGGGTGTGGGGGAACCCTAGGCAGCGCCATACTTTACATACACGCTTTCACTTGGGATTAAATCATAAGGAAGTGCGCTGCTGCAAGGAATGTGCAGCAACAGCTGCTAGCCTACATATATTTCCTGCTAACAATCCCACATCTCTGCACATGCAACGCTGGAAAATCTGGGTCAGAATTGCTCTGATCATTTAATATGATTTACACACCCTGTTTCTGTAGTGAGTTGAGGTTTTGTTACATTACTGGGACATTTGCTGCAGTGCTGTTTTAAATTGCTTTTATGTGTCATGAATAATTATATGGAGTCGAATGTGACTAATCATGCCAAGCTGACAATAATCACACATGTTGGTGTCTGTTTACCAGCTAAAGTCAGATTCTAGAATGGTGATATGCTTTGAAACCTCTTTAAACTAAAGCTGTTGATATGAATGATTGATCCTGTTTGGATGTCAAGTAAGTTCCTGTGGCTCAAGTGGTAGAGACTTGCGTTAGCAGCGCAAGGTTGTGGGTTCAATTCCCAGGGAACACAGGATAGGTAAAAACTGTTAGCCTGAATGCACTGAAAGTCGCTTTGGATAAAAGCGTCTGCTAAATGCATAAATTTCATTTAAGTACATAGTTCGTTTCCTTAGCCCAAATGTGGAAAATGGTTTTATGCAAGCTCTCCGTTAAGATATGTGATATTATTCCAAAAGTATGGTGTGTATATTATTGTATAAACAGGGTCCCACTTCCCATGGTCATGGAAAACCTGGAAGTATCAGTATAATCTCAATATTTCTGGAAATGTCTGTAATAATTAAATAAAAAATTGATTAAATACGCTACAGTTATTTGGTAAAAATACAGTAAAAAAACTGTAATGTTGTGAAATAGTATTGCAGGTTCAAATACCTGTGTTCTATTGAATATACTTTCAAATGTAACCTACTTCTGTGACGGCCAAGCTTCAGTGTCACATGATCCTTCAGAAACCATTCTAATATACTGAATCGGTGCTCAAGATTAATTTCTTCTTATTATTATCAATGTTGAAAGCAATTGTCCTGCTTAATATTTTTGTGGAAACCATAATAATGTTTTTTTAGGAATCTTTGCTGAATAGAAAGTTCAAAGAACAACATTTATTTGAAATATAAATCTTTTGTAATAATGAAAAAAAATTTTTTACTGTCATTTTTAATCAATTTAATGAATCCTTGCTGAATAAGTACTAATTGCTAGTAAATTAAAAATGACTGAATGAGTTATAAAGACACTGTAGGGTTATATAATACACATCAACATATTGTCTTTTGATTTATTTTAATTTTTTAGGTTGAACCATGTCTTCCAGCTCATCAACGGTACGCATTCTCATAAAGGGAGGGAAAGTGGTGAACGACGACTTCACACAAGAAGCAGATGTGTACATCGAGAACGGCATTATCCAGCAAGTGGGCAAGGAGCTGATGATCCCAGGAGGGGCCAAGGTTATCGATGCCACAGGAAAGCTGGTGCTTCCAGGTGGCATAGACACCAGTGTTCACCTGAACGAGAGCTTCATGAATGCCAGCACCGCAGATGACTTCTACAGCGGCACGAAGGTATGAAAGCCAGCGTGAACTCTCATTTGACTTACATGTTAATGGTCTTATTGAGAATTATTTATCAGTGCATGTTATTTCTTAGTAAAACATTTGTGGTGCTTCATCATCAAGAATCAAATTTTCAATTCCTCCCATTCAGCAACCTTGTCTTTTAAAAATCCATGCAACTCCCTGTGGATAAAATCAATTCCCAACCATGTGTTTGTTTCTTTTAAACCC
>NC_039284.1:9245621-9292004 GCF_003368295.1 Carassius auratus
TGGGCCGTCTGCTTCAGAAACCCACAATTCAATGTGTGGCACCCTGGGTCACGGTCTTTTCACAGAAATCATGTTTTAAAAGGAAATTCTGTTTGTAAAAACAATTCAGAGCACATTTTATTTTCTAAGCATTTTCTAGGACAAAAAAAAGAGTGTGACTGTACAAGCCCAGTGCAAACAGGCGAGCGGATAACCTCTGCAAACAAATCAAAGACGTAGAATAGAAGATTTATGATGGCGTGATAACTCTACATTCGTTTTCAGTGTGTTTACAGCGGTGACTGTCAAACTCGCACTCTTTTAAATCTTGTCACTGAGCTATGGCATTTCTGTCTATAGATTACACCACCACCACCATCATTCAATGCCATGAAAGAATCACCTTTTTAAAGCTAATGACTTACCCATAAAAGTGAAACGCAATTCATTCACACGTAAACAACTTTTATACAATATCTCTGAATGCTGTCATATAGGTGAAATATCGCAGGTGTGTTCAAATTTCGTTATGAAATGTATATTCAAATGTCAGGCAACAACAAACACGGACAAAAAGGATTTAAAAGACAATAATGAAGGTTGTTCTGGTAACATTCTCTGAAACCTTAAGCGAAACTTCATATATTGATTAAAAGTAATGGCTAAGAACTAGATTTCTACCAGTTTGCCAGTTTTGTTATCTAATGCAATTCATCTCCTAAATTTTTAAGTGTGTCCAGATACTTTCGGGGGCCACTGCATATACCCACAGAATGAGTGTTGATAGTTAGATAAAGCAAGCTTGAACTAGAGTTAAAAAGAACATGTACTTGACGTACTGTCTATTTATTATTGTACATTTAAATGATGTTTTGCTTAACTTTAATCCAAGAATGCTGCAATTTCCTCCTAGTTCTGTGGAAATGTATAAATGGATCCACCGGATGGCTAATTTCTGCTGTGCTTTATATTTCTCAACTTGGATCAGTTGGGCTGTTGTCAGGAAGGTTTACATATCATCATCACGTTTCCCAGAGTTAAAGGCCAGACCTATGGGCAGCACTGGGCATAAAAGCGTAAAAAAAAACACACTCACAAAAATTGCACCTATTCTTAATATTGTCTTTCATCATACTGTGAATAAAGTGTTTGTTTAGTCTTACAGGGATTTTCCTACAAATTGAAAAGCCCATAGATTTATCCACTAGATGACCGCCACTGAAATAAAGGGACAGTGGAATGTGGAGTCTGATTAGGTCACTTAATTATATCTAGAACCAAATTTGGTGTCAAAAGTACTATCATGTCATCTCAGGGTTGAGTGAGGTCGTCCCCAGTGAATTGAATTGTTTCACAGATTCCTGTAAAGCATTTACCGGAGTCACGGAATGAATTGAATGATAAGATATGATTTTTAGTAGACCAGTGTTTTTATTGTAGCGCTCTGGGTGACTTCATTCAGCTTCTCCACAGAAAGATATAACCATTTATTTATAATAATTACAAAGAATCGACAAATAACACATTGAATTTAACATAAAAAATGATACGCAAGTAGAAAGAACATTAGAAATCTAAATTTGTAAAGAATATTCTATTTTATTTACCAAAATTTTTACAGTATCATTTAAAGAAAAACTTTTGCAGAGTAAAATATCATCTTTTATGTTTTTATTGTGCGGAGCCCCGCACATGGCATGCAGGAAAAAATAGTAGGCAAAATCATGTGCACGATTTATAATTTCATTCCTTCGGTTTATAAATTGTGCGCATGATTTACTAATTGGTTGCCTCAGTTTGCTAAATCTTATAAATCGAGAGAACGAATTAGTAAATTATGCGCACGCTTTAGCAAATCGAGGGAATGAAATAGTAATCGTGTGCATGTTTTAGTACATTCAGGGAAACTAATTAGTAAATCGTGCACATGATTTATAAATTCTTTCTTGCATGTTATGTGCGGGGCCCCATGATTATTTTTTTTATTATTGTTTAAGGTTGCACCACATGACATTTACAACTTAAACGGACTTTGACACACATTCATGAGAATCTGCAGGAATTATTAGGAAATGATTTTTTATTTTATTTATTTTTTTCATTATGGTTATGGTATGACGACAGTTGTATCACCATGACATTTTTTATATGGCCTCCCCAAAACAATGAATTTTAGCCGTCATGAGACTAATGGAGTTTTGAATCCACAAAACAGCCAAAAGGATGTCGACTATCCTGAATGAAATCATTCGTTGGCTCCTGTAAATCTGCACATTAACTAACTGCATGTGTTTATCCCAGATAATAAAATTGTTAAATGTCAAAACTAGAGTAGGGTGAATGCAGTGTCTGCTTTTAATAAAACACTGCGGCTCCCTCTGAAGTAGCTGAGTTTCAGTTAACACTTTACATGACAGAAACACTCTCCATGCATCTGAACAAACTATTGTTATTTTACAAATAAATCATTCACCAGCTCTGACTGCAAAATCAATGCAGTGTCAATATCTCTATCCATCACTGTCAAACACTGCAAAGCCTTCTGCCCTGACCTGCCCAAACAATCATTTATTGTATCCTATTCAAAGTCTCTTTCACTACTCAGTGTTTTTCCCTTTCTTTCCTCCTGTAATGATACACAGATGTGCATCCACACTGGCCTGAAAACACTTCATCTTTATAAGTCCCATTTCTTTCTTAATCTTCAAAATGCAGCCTTGATGCCACATGTGTTACTAGGATTTGAAAGCTTGGTGCATCATGGGAAATTCCCTTCTTTTTGTATTTGTCATTTCGGTCCAAGGAGAAACACATTATTGATGTTTAGCCCCATAAGCCCTGGTTGTCATACTGTCAGCATAATAAAAGAAAGCTGAATGCAAGTCAAACAGCCCTGATACCTTAAGAGCCCTGAACACTTAACCCCTATCTCACGTGTCCATCATCTCCGTCTCACAGATGTGATCGAGCTGTACAGGTGAGCTGGCAGAGGATTCAGAGCGATGAATAAAAAGGCCAGATCTGAGAAGGTGGCACTCTGCCATAATAAGGACTGAAGGCCAGATGGTTTGCATGTTTGTGAGTTTGACTCATTGTTCTCTTTGTTCAGGGCTGTGTAAAAGTAACCAAATCATCGCTTCGTGCCACATCAGTGTTCAGATCATCTTTTCAGATTTTATTGAGCAAACATGACTAGCTAACCTATTTTAAAAAAAATTTACAGGTCTCCGGTGCATCTACCAACCAAGGAAACGTGAAAAAGACTTTGTTTTGTTCATTTGCATTTAAATAAACAGGCCCAAAAAACAGGGTGTTTCTGCTTCCAGTCAAAATAGGCATTTTTTCAAAATGATATAATAAAATGATCTGTGGGGTATTTTGAGCTGAAACTTCACAGATATATTCTGGGGACACCTGGGACTTATATTACATCTTGTAAAAAGTGTAATACTTAATTATTACTTTTTTTATTGTAAGCTTTATTTATTTCAATGGTTTTTTATTTTTATTTTTTTATATTGTGGTTTTTATATAGGTCTAAAATAGAAAAATATAAATTCCACATCAAGCCTTTTCTGATTTCACTCTGATGGCTCCCATGCAGTTGCATCCAGAATCAAAATTAAAGTGACAGTTCACCCAAAAATGGAAATTGTCATATTTTACTCACAATCATGTCGTTCCAAGCCCATAACACAACTTAAGATATTTCTAATGAAACCTGAGAGGTTTCTTTCACTCTATCCAAAAACAAACACATTTATATCCTTTTTGGATCTTGCCTGGATTTCTATAAAATGATTAAGTTTTCACGTTTACATTTTTTCCCTTTAAGGTTTTAACGCTGGTTTTAAGGACTGCGACTGGAACCGCATCTCTCTACCTCAATTCACTCATACCAACTCCTTTCCACAAGCTACAGCGTGTTGTTCCTTCACCACAAGGGAAAAAGTCTCTGACCAGAACCTTCACCCTCTCAGCTCCTCTCTGATGAAATGCCAACATCCACCCAAACTGATGAGAACATCATATCAGTCAAGAAGCAGCTATAAAGACACACCATTCCATAAGCACTTAACAACCCCACACCTTTAAACCAATGCAAAAATATATTTCTCTGCATTTCTCCTCTTTTCTTGCTTTGTCTAATAAACCTGTGTATGTTATGAATTTTGTTGACTTTTTGAGTAATTGCTTTTGCTCCATTTTGAAATAAAGTATCTGCTAAATGTATAAATGGAAATGAAATGTATATGTAAAATATTTCCAAGTACTCCCTGAAGTACAAATATCCCTAGCTGGGAATGGATGATCTAATGGCTGTGTCTCACACAGAGATGGCCACATTCAGTGATCTGAAAGTAATGCTGAACGGTTCTCTGCCGTAAAGCCAAACATAACTCCTCCATATGCTGATCTCTATGTCTTTTCATTGCTCAGTCTGCAACCGTTTGAGTATTGTCAAACTTAGGAAGTCAGACTTTTAAAAAACAATGGAAAAACTGTTCACAGAAGATAACAGGTGGAAAAATCGAATGCTTCAGAAAATGATGAACCTCAGGAGAATGGAAAATTCTAGCAATATGCATTATAAATAATAAAATGTAAAACAACTAAAAATGAAATAAGTAAATAAAAAACTGATTTCTTCACAGTTGATTGGAAATGGAGAAAATTAAAATGGTTGCATGCAACATAAGGGACGCAGCTAAATATCATGTTTATGAAAATTCAAATGAGTTACTAATTAAAAATAACTTTGCTACAATTAATTTAATGTCAATAATTTGTCACTATAACGATACTGTGATTTTAAGCTTCCCAGGCTCATTGGAAATATGTGCCTCTACCTACGTTTCTGCAAAACTCAAAAACACACCTATACTAATGCATATTAATGCATTTTCCAATTGAAATAAACACTAGAAGCAGTAAAACTCAAGACATATTCTGTTTTTTTTCAAAAGGGGTAGCACATTAAGGCAGATAATATCGGCATTGCAGAATTGTCGCCACAATCACACATTTTTTTCAGTGAGCCTGGATTGGTTTCAATTGTTGAAAAAAGAGAAGGTCAGTGTGTCAGAGTTTTTCTCACAACAACTTCAAAACATGATATTAAAATCTCTAATGCTTTAAAAGAAGTCATGGGACATCGTAAAGTGTACCGTGTTCATCAAGATTAATTATATGTCCTGCATTATGAAAAACTAAAATATTTTCCAAGGCAGACAAAGATGCGGACATTTACTGGCCTTCAAGGTCCAATGAAGCAAACTTTACAAAACCTACAACAACTGAACCTAGTCTCATGTATCCAGACCTTCAGACTGAAGACTTCAGTCAACGGTCAGTGGGCGTGACGTCTGAGGCTGAGACTACCATTTGCATGACTTTACAAGACTATTAGACGGTTGAACAGGCTAAAGACAAAGTACACAACAGTGAGTGACATTCTGAAGAATCTGTGTTGAAAACAGCACGTCAAAGACTATACAGGCAACTTAATCATTGTAATAATAGACAGCTCTACCAAGATTTAAATTTAAACAATCCGAAAACCAGTGTATTTCAACTTCCTCCTTCAACTGAAGAAATGATGATAAGCTGGTGAACTGATTGTGTGAGGTTCTGGTCCTTCCTCTGGTCTGCTTCAATCCTTTTCTTTTGTCACTGAACTCAATGTTATGTGTTTGCTTCCATACCCCAGCATCTAAACTGGGCTGCATTCCCACTAATAATCCAACCCAGACTCTTTTCCATTCCTGTATAGCTTGATGTTCGTCATCTGTTCCTTTCAGTTATGCAATGAAATGGTCGACACACTGATTTAGACACACTAATGAAGTGACAAAACATTTTTCTTTTAAGACATCTATATTTCTTTTGTAGGATAACCTCAATATCATGGGAAGACATGATCTATGCCTAACCAGCAATCAAGGGCAAAACCAATAAGTGTACAGCAGCCACAACAGGCAACACCCTGTTAGTACAACAACACGCATTGATCCCTACAGTCCCATAGACTTCAACTGAAAAACTTATAGCAACCACATACTGTAGCTACACCCAAAAACACCCAAACACCCTTTGTATTCATGTTTATGTCATATATATATACAGGTGCTTCTCAATAAATTAGAATGTCGAGGAAAAACTTTTTTTTATTTCAGTAATTCAACTCAAATTGTGAAACTCATGCATTAAATAAATTCAGTGCACACCGACTAAAGTAGTTTAAGTCTTTGGTTCATTTAATTGTGATGATTTTGGCTCACATTTAACAAAAACCCACCAATTCATTATCTCAACAGATTAGAATACTTCATAAAACCAATAAAAAAAACATTTAGTCAATTGTTGGCCTTCTGGAAAGTATCTTAATTTACTGTACATGTACTCAATACTTGGTAGGGGCTCCTTTTGCTTTAATTACTGCCTCAATTCTGCGTGACATGGATGTGATCAGTTTGTGGCACTGCTGAGGTGGTCTGGAAGCACAGGTTTCCTTGACAGTGGCCTTCAGCTCATCTGCATGGTTTGGTCTCTTGTTTCTCATTTTCCTCTTGACAATATCCCATAGATTCTCTATTGGGTTCAGGTCTGGTGAGTTTGCTGGCCAGTCAAGCAGACTAACACCATGGTCATTTAACCAACTTTTGGTGCTTTTGTCAGTGTGGTCAGGTGCCAAATCCAGCTGGAAAATTAAATAAGCATCTTCAAAAAGCTGGTCAGCAGAAGGAAGCATGAAGTTCTACAAAATTTCTTGGTAAACAGGTGCAGTGACTTTGGTTTCCAAAAAACACAATGGACCAACACCAGCAGATGACATTGCACCCCAAATCAACACAGACTGTGGAAACTTAACTCTGGACTTCAAGCAACTTGGGCTATGAGCTTCTCCACCCTTCCTCCAGACTCTAGGACCTTGGTTTCCAAATGAAATACAAAACTTGCTCTCATCTGAAAAGAGGACTTTGGGCCACTGGTCAACAGTCCAGTTCAACTCAACTCAACTGGATACAGCACTCTGTGAGAAGCCAGCTTCTTTGGCAATAAATGTTTGTGGCTTACCCTCCTTGTGAAGGGTGCTAATGATTGACTTCTGGACAACTGTCCGATCAGCAGTCTTCCCCATGATTGTGTAGCCTAGTGAACCAAACTGAGAGACAATTTTGAAGGCTCAGGAAACCTTTGCAGGTGTTTTGAGTTAATTAGCTGATTGGCATGTCACCATATTCTAATTTGTTGAGACAGTGAATTGGTGGGTTTTTGTTAAATGTGACCCAAAATCATCACAATTAAAAGAACCAAAGACTAAGACTACTTCAGTCTGTTTGCATTAAATTTATTTAATACATGAGTTTCACAATTTGAGTTGAATTACTGACACTCGCAGTCATACAGTTGTTATGAAAATATCAAAGTAATACTGATATTCAAAGCGATAGCAAAACAGCAAGTGTTATATTTAATGCAGTTTAAAAAATGAAAAGTAAATACTGAGTAACTTACTATATACAGCTGCTCCTTCAGGGAAAATAGCTAAAAACCCATGCAGAATTAAACACATTTAGAGCAAGTTTCCTGTCTGAATGAATCAGTGTATCAGTTGAGTAAATGATTCTATGACTCACTCATATATGTGTTTTGTTCCTCAATGAACTGGTTAAATAAATGACCCTGTAGGTCATTCATATGTTACGCATTTGTTCTCCAAATTAATGTGTTTTTTAACGTACTAACACAACTATGTAATCAAACACTTTTTGTCTTGTTTATTTCATATGCTTATGATTTTGTGTTTTTAAAAAATGTAACATTTGGATAAGTTTGTTGGAAAGTATTTGATATAAGTAACTTTATGCTTTGGGGTAGTCACACCATTTTACAACATAAACTGACCTTGTCGTGCCATAAGTAATGTTAAGTAATATTAACTAATATCAGTCTTTTATTATAATTATAATTATTATTATTTTTTTGCCAGTTCAGTAGAAGCAATAAATGGGTTGAGACTAACTAGGCTTCACCAATAGAAAAAAAAAAAGAAAGAAAGAAAAGTTGACAGGCAGACTGGAATATGACTAATGTCCTACGATAGATAAAGCAGCTGCTCTGTTTTTTTGGCTTTGACTTGGCTGAATACTTCAGTGGTCTGAAAGAGTTCCCACATAAACCCACCAGAGGAACCCTTTGGTCCAACTCTTTCCTTTGGGAAAACATTTCTTTTTTTTCACGTCTGGAGAGCAAATCAGCATTTGTTTGTGTTGAGCAACGGTTTCCATAGAGACTGAAGGTTCTCAGACATTCAACATTCCAGAATATTTCTTCTCAATTTTTCATTTTTTTCTTTGATGAAGCAGGCATGTTAACTAAAATCACTTCTTTTTTACTCCTGGAGAAAGATTTCGCTTATAATAACTAGAGGCCACTAAAAAAAGTGAGGTGTATTTTTAACATTGACTGATTTTAAAAGACAAATGGGACCTCAAAATGTAGACTTCAGAAAAGCTCTCCTGATCCATTAGTATGCTAGCATGTGATTAGCGCTTGATTAGCAACACAACAAAACAGCAGCCAACCAAGAACCAGATGAGAAGATGCCCAAACCTGTGGACCATAAATTGAACCACACTCGATTGATTCAAGACATGCAGAGGGAACGTTGTCCAGTCAGGGCTCAGTTCAGTTCATTCAGTGAGTCAGAGATGCTGCTCGTAGAAAGTAATCCACCCTGTGGAAACAGTGTTTTTCAACTTGTCAAATGACAGCTTTTTCCAAAAAGTGCCTCCATCACATTTGCAATGCTATATGCACAAACCATATTCATGACAAAAACACAGAAACAACTTCTAGAACATTTCTAGTAAACAGCAACAAGCATTTAATCTACCTGTGAATAGTGCAACTGCATAAATTATTTGCAACTACCTAAATATCAAAAGGATACTGTCGTTAATCTTACTGTGTTGTTTTAGTTGAATATTAGAATTTTGCAATGTTAATTTTATATTATAATAATGTTGTATTTAATCAATGTAACACTCACTGTCGTGCAGTTCTGAAAATCAGTGCAAAGTCATGCTGATATTCAGCAACAGCTAAATGACAACTATATAATAAATAGTTACTAAATAAATACTATAATTATAACTATATAATAAACTAAAATAAATAAATAAATAAAATTGTTTCCTTCCTGAGTGAATCAGTGAGTTTAAGTGAATCAGTTGAGTAAATGATTCTGACTCACTCATATGCGGTTGAGTCGGTTGAGTGAATGATTCAATAGGTCAAGTTCAGTGTTTCTGATCCGAATGAATTGACATTTTTGAATGAATGAATAAATTCACAAAGACTGTCACCTGTCGCCACCACCTTGAGTAACTGGTGTAAGAGTCACTGAAAATGCCGAAAATGCTGGTTCGGAGTCATTCAGAGTAGCCTAAACAAGGTAAAATGACAGAGAAAGGACACATTCACAGTCCCGAATGAGTTTCTCATTCCTGTTCCCAGTCCTTTATTTCAAGACATAGATTTACAAACTGTTTCCACTGTAATGCCATATTTAATGGTCCCGTTTTATAAGAACAACAGTTAACACAAACAAGCGACCACAGGATCTCCAACCTAATGATCAATGACTATTTAATTTAACCACCATAATATTACAATCCGTGATATAAATGCCAACATCTTTTAAAGCCTTATCATCATAAAGATTTCCACCACGCCCTCCAAATATATTTTATTTTACAGATGATTTTAACACAAAGAAGCTTTCGGAGAATAACAACATCAAACCATTTCCAACATAATGACTTAAACATTTGCCTTCGGTTGCAGTGGATGCAGCACAATGATGGAGCCGCTCCAGATACAGTACAGTAGAAGAGCAAGATCACTTCTCCAGGATACCGATCCTCAGGACATTTCCCTGCCCGACTGTGATTCCTAACTTGCACATTTTCCATTTAAAACCACTTTCATTCATTTTAGTTCATACTGAGACTAGCCAGAGTAATGTCTTGAAACAAG
Organism: Carassius auratus; assembly: GCF_003368295.1. Taxonomy (NCBI): domain Eukaryota; kingdom Metazoa; phylum Chordata; class Actinopteri; order Cypriniformes; family Cyprinidae; genus Carassius; species Carassius auratus. Next base: position 9,255,645 of record NC_039284.1, read on the forward strand.
AGTTTTACTGTCTTGACTCAACTGAAATCTACATTTCTTTAGTGTGCTGATAATTTCTCACTCTTTCACTTACGGGTTTATTGTACAGGTAGGTGTTAAATCCTTAAAAATTAGGGAATGAATACCGTATAACAGTGGCAGGTTACCATACAGTTGTCTCCTGTGTGTTCTGCTTTCCTTCAGCTTGTTACTCCATTATTACAAAACCCACGCCAAACTCTCTCCATTGCAACCACAGTCATTTCCATGCAGATAAACTGATTTAATGAAGACTCCAGATTACACAAGCTGCCTCCCTGAAATGTAGGAGCGTTGGAGATCTATTGCAAGTACATGGTGAAGAAAGTCCCCAAGTTCAAAGCTTAACCAAGACACCAATAAACCTGTATTCTTGGTAATCTGTGTTACTGATCTGTGCCACGTGTGGCTCGATGGCCTCATATCGGAAACCTTGTGAATATGTGGTCTGTACAAATATTATGTCTGATTTTGTATCAATGGATTTATGGTAGTATATATGGCCAAGGAATAAATGTTAAGGCCAATGTCACAGAAGAGCGGATGATTGTGGTCCTTTTATGGGGGAAAACCAGCAATAAATGCACACTGAGGGTCATCGAACTGCCACTGAAATCCTGTAGCATGTAACATTTCTGTTTTCTGTAGACGGGGCTTTTCAACCATTGCTTGATACTCTAGTGCTTTTTGGCATATGAGAGTAATTTTCTCTGCTGTAGAGTACTAGAGCCAAAGTAAAGTTGGTCAGATTTCTTTTGATTTACCTTTTGCTAGACTATTAAGTGAGTGAAAACAGAAACTGGAAAAGTGTGCATGGAAACTTTAAGCACTTTAGGGAGCTAACGGTTTATCTGATGATTCTTGACTTTCATCAGCTATCTGACAATTTTCCACTTTCTGCTTGATTGCAACAGGCCTAGCCGAAACACAAAATTTTGTTGTCTTATCAAGTTTATTCAGTATTTTATTATACACTTAGATCGCAATAAATATTTAAAACAAGTCCAGTACTCAATTGTGCTTGATATGTAACTTTTGAGTCAGTTATGTGGGTTATCATGATTCTTTTTACTTACAACAACTTGCATAATTTGACTTTGAGTGGGGACATTTTAAAGTACATTTCAGTTTTAGACCTTAAAGAATACAATGCTGATATTACCAGTAGCCTATACACTTTCAGTTACCGTTGTTTAGTTGTTTACCATCACAGCCCATAGTAACAAATCAAAACATAACATTATGACATAGATAAGAATTTAACTTGTCTGTGAAGTGTCTTTCTTTTCCTTTTATTTTTTTTTCTTTTATTATCCACTTGTTTAAAAAGAGATGTAACAGGCCTGACAGCACAATCTCATGGCAATTCGTAACCATTTTACATTTTAGTGAATTGTTTGGAATTGTTTTGGTTTGACTTGATATATCCACACTAAGGAGAAGTGAAAAAACAAAAAACAAAAAAAAAAACACGGAACTAAAGACAGACCACAAACCATCCTTGTGATTTAAGATCAAACCATTACAATAAAATAAGATTGGATTTTTGTTATACATTATACTGTATTTTAAACAATGTTAACACAGAAAAAGCAAATCACTTGCAGCAGCTATTTAATGTCATTTTTCTACACATAATATGTAGATAGGGACACGAGGCATACGTTATGACCCATCTACATTCACCCAAGCATTGTGTGGAGCACTAAAGATTACTGAAGGCCAGCAGGACTCGCCTCTCGCCCAGCTGGTGTCTGTCTGCAAGAGATTATTTCACACTTCTCAGCTTCATGTGACATGCTCTCTCAGCATTTGCCCATTATACTGGAAGAATTCTCATCATCGCGGGCAACAGAAACCTTGGAAAATGCCAACTACACCACAGCGTGAAACATGGGCGTTTAATGCCAAACTGGTGCCTAATCATGAACAGCTCTGTGCCATAAACTTTTAGTGGTATTAAACAGGGGGTGTGAAAGAGGGATGTGTGAAACTACTGCACATCTATGCACAGCAAAAGCATGCACTGATTGTGATAAATGGTTATCTTACCGTGATTATAAAAAGTGTAAGGAAATGTGCCCTTCCTTCCTTCCTCTTATTTTTTTTTAACAAGGGTGTCAGTTTTTTGTTCAAAATGGAACATATGCTTTCCATTTAGTTAACGAATGGCAGTTGGCTAAACAAATGCATTATGCTGTCCACCTTGATACCATTTTTAAACATTTGTCTGGCAATAAAAACTTGTATTGTAGCTCATCTGACAAGAGATGCAATTGCCTTCCCAGTGCAAAGGCTTGCAACACCGCTAAAACCTTCTAAACACATGCATGCTCATCATATCCTGTTTTATTTCTCGTTGCCATGACACAGGAAGTAAACTATGATAAATAACAGCCGGTTTCCAAGGAAACCCCCCTTTTTTTTTGACTCTCACCCCCTTTCCTTTTTGAGAAATTAGTTGCATTCTTTCCGGTATTGTGTCACAACAAAAAATGAAGTTTGTTTGAGATGATCACATTTACGTCTGCAAATTTGGAATACTTGTTTTGTTCAAATGTAATCTTGTTTTATTCCCCTCGATTTTCTTAAATAAACACATACTTTTACTTACACAGGGGCTAAACAATCCTGTGACTCAGTGAACCGTCACTCACCTTTTGATATTTTTCCAAGACAAACATTTGTGGGCTGTATTGGCATGTAACTGTCGAAAGCGTTGTACACGAGAAGATGTTTTAGCTGGTGCAGTAAGCCTTTGATGAATAGACAGGTGATGTAAAATGTAGTAACATATTTATTTTTCAACGTCAAGATTTTGCATTCCAGTCAAATTTGAAGGTGTGTTCAGTGACTCGGTTATCATCTTTCAGCTATCAATCAGAAGGGAACAAACTCACCCACAACAGAGTTACTAGGGCAACATCTCCTCCAGAAATGACAGACATCAACATGGTTATGTGTATACATGTAATTGCACAGTAAGGGCCAATAAAAGGATTGCCCTCAAGGTCTGCAGACTCTGTGTGTGCTTCGACTCAATGACGAACTTTAATATTTCGTCTGTTCTCAGCTCACAAGAAGAACACTTTGCCTCCGCCTTCAGCAGCGATGGGTTCAGTCCAACAAACTGTTATTCCACACACCCCGTTTACCTAATCACAGCCATCTGTGTTTGTTTTCACCACTCACTCCTCCTCCTTTTACTTCTGTACACCCCTATCTATCACACTGGCAGTGGGCTTCCACAAATAGCTGTTTAGGCCACACTGCAAAAATATAATATGCTGTACTTTTGTAGAGAATAACAACAGGAAATCACGTTATTTATAAGAGCGGCATTTTAGAGTGATGATCTGTGAGCTACACCAGTTTGCTTATGCCAAATATCTGTTACCAGACAGACCACAATAGTTCTCCCGCGGAGACGTATGAATGTTTTGTCCATGGACAGATGCAGTGTTGAGGAGTACTGACTGAAAGAATAACTCAACAAACATATGTACATTTTTCAGAAGCCTGGCTGTAGCTCAGCACTTTACAAAATAATGTGCAGTAGCCTTTCAGCCTTGTTTTTCAATGAGGGGTGCTGTTCTAACAAGTTGATGAAATCGAAAGCTTTCTGAACCTGCATAGACAGCAATGCAACTAAAACGTTCAAGGCCCAGAAAGGTATTAAGGACATTGTTAAAATAGTCCATGTAACATCAGTGGTTCAACCTTAATTTGATGAAGAGGCACCATGGACGCCAGTCAGAATCAAATATTCCAGAGAGCCAAGTAATAATAAATGATCCCATATGATGATTTGCTATTTTTGTGTGGGTTTTTGAGTTTGTATCCCGATAGCACACATAAATCTCAGAGACTTCTATTTTAAGTGCGTGTCTTCATCTGGAAGACATATTTATTTTAAGGGTTTGCTCATCTGTCTCCAAGACATTTCCTGTGAGATGTTAAAAAGACATTTAGAAAATGTCTTTAAAATGTAAAAAAAAAAAAAAATTAAATATGTTTTTGTCAGATGTTTGTGCACAACAGATGTTTTCCAGATGAAGAGCTCTTAAAAAACACAGACATACAGTATGTCACATTTCTGGGTAGTGTAGCTAATACTTTCTCAGAAGAGTAGTTTGATGTAGCCGAGCTATTTTAAAATATGAGTTTGTAACATGCTACAGTTTTAAAGAAAAAAAATCATTATTAAAGCAGGTCGAGGCAATCTAGAAACTTTAAAGCTTTATCCTTTCATTTTGTTTTAAAAGGAACAGTTTGAGGATGTGAGGACCGTGGGTGCTCAGATCAGAGACTGCTTTTGGTGATGGTAAGCAAACAATGATAACAGAGCTGGAAGGGATGGGCAGGGGATATGATCTCCCAGCACGGATTGCTGGATCTGCTGTCAACAGAGGGAGGAAATGAAGATCACTGGAAAATCCTTGCTGGTGAACCTCACGGTGTCTACATGGGGAAAGAGCCCAGTGAACAGGTCTGCAGTTACACTTGGAGTCTGCTGAGACGAAACTGTGGCCCGTCATGATGGGGCAGACATGGGTGGCACAGTAGAGTTAGGAGATTTCTAATGGATCAGCTTTGGGTCGAGCTGTCAAGATAAATCAAACACAGGACAGAGAGAGGTTTGCAGCCACATAAAGAACACATGTGGCACACAAATCATTCAAATGCATCATACATACACTATATACATATGTATATATATGTTCAGGGCACAAACATATACATAATACAAGTTTACATACTGACCTTGACACAAATTTATGAGAGTGATATCATTTTCTTGTTTTATGGTTTTCTTCATGTCACATGGACTTAACAAACTTTTTTTAATCTAAGAAATACCAATAAAATATTGTTTAATGAATAAGGTTTTCTTAATTAAAATCACATTTGATTTGAAAGGACATCAATGTTGATCACAAAACAAGTGTAGTGAAGTCATTGTGTGTGTGTGTGTGTGAGCTTGTTTATGTGGTTAACGAGGACACAAATTTGTATAATGACATAGGTATGACACAGGTATTACAATGAGGAGGTGGTTTATGAGGACATTTTTAGTGTCCCCGTAATTCAAAACGCTTATAAATCATACAGAATTAGTCATTTTGAAAATCCAAAAATGCACAAAGTTTCCTGTGAGGGTTAGGTTTAGGTGTAGGGTTGGGGTAGGGCAATAGAAAATACAGTTTGTACAGAATAAAGCCCATTACGCCTATGGAGAGTCCCCATAAACCACATATACCAACATGTGTGTGTGTGTGTGTGTGTGTGTGTGTGTGTGTGTGTACTTGCAAAATGCATTTATCAGGGGTTGGGCTAAGACACACCTATCTTCACAGGAAATGTTTGATCTGTCAAATACTGATGCTGTTTCAACAGACATTTACAACATCCGCACACAAATAGTCACTCACAGACATTCACAGTTCTCTGTGCGATGCAAAGCGCCAGATTCATATACATAATCATGAAAGAGTGAACTCTCTTGACTGCTCTGGCTACATTCTGTTCGTAAAAACTCATTTTACAAACTCAAAGCAGTGAAGATGAGCATGTTTAGCATGGCACTTTACTGTTTGATGACATACATGACCACCAGGTCCAGGTCATCATGTGGCTATTTGATCAGAGTGAGTCATTGTGCATGCTCTCCTGAAAAACAATGCCACTCAAATGGAATGAAGAAGCTTTGTACCGAGTAGCCTAGAGGATCATATTTCCATCCCATTCAAACAAGCAGAACTCAACCTGCATCCAGTGCAACTCTGATAAAGTTATTCACACAAACAGTGAGTCTCTCGTGTTTGCAAATTTATTTGCGAACTGATTTAAAAGCCAAATCGATACGGAATACACAGCGAAAAAACCGCGGAAAATATGCATACATAATGAATGAAGAAAATCGCGTTCTCGTGTACGCGCGCTCTCGCTCTCGCGCTCTCCGTCACCGTGTGCAAACTATTTCCACAGTACTATAAATAAGGCTGCAGAGTGCATAGGCTCAAACCTAAGGCGTGGCTGTGTGCAGGTGGACCACTGCTGCTCTCCATCTCAACTTTCTTCAAACAGGACTTTCTCCTCCGAGGAACTAAATCACCGCAAACATGCCTAAATGCCCCAAGTGCGAGAAGGAGGTTTACTTTGGTAAGACTCGAGTTAAATATTCATATTTAGATGCATGCTTCTTTTAATGAATAGGAAAAGAACGAAAAGAAAGTCAAAGTACACTCTTGTGCTGTTGTACAACTTATTATAAATACTTTTCGATGTTTAAAATAATGTCAAATAAGCAACAGCACGGAGGGAATAACCAGGAAGAGAGCTGTCAACTGATGCACGTGAACGTATTTCCTGCTTGAAACTTTTGCAAAACAGCTCTAACACAACTTGTGCAGGCAAGCATTTGGAGCAATAAAACACTTGCAGCAATAAAACACAAATACAGTGTATTATAGAAAATATAGTTTGCATAAAGATTTTAAGACTTAAGATAATTGCAGTGTTGGGCGTAGGGTGGTTAGACTAAAGCTGTTTGCTTGGAAAAACAATATATATATATATATATATATATATATATATATATATATATATATATATATATAATTCTATAATGTGTAATTCACATTAATGTTATATAAAAATAAAACAATAAAGAACATAAATCGCATACGGGCGCAGTACAGCAGTGACTAATAATGCAAATGAAAATGTCAATGCTTTACATTGTAAAGAAACCTGTTTGCATTGTGTATTCAGCTTAACTATTTAAATATTTTCAGTACCACTAGTGCAACCGAGATAAGATGTTTCTTTAAAAAACTTTACTATTTGGCATATATTCATTAAGCTGAATGAATATTTAAAAAACAGAAGCTATGCAGAATAAATAAAGTGCAGATTACAAATCTCTGATCAGTGTGTCCTGTGTGTAGTTGGTTGAGGAAGTTAAGTAATTACTGTCTTAGGTGTGGCTCAGATGACCAAATTATTTCTTGGCAGAATTGCAAGAGCCCAAACCCATTCTAGTGAATTCCTTTCTGCCTTGTTTGGCCTTTTAAAATGTTCTTTCTCACATGGACCATTGATTCTGCATCCAACTCTCCCAGCATGTCTGGATCATGTGTTCACAGTCCGGTACTAAACAAAAGAGCTTCCTGTATCATCCACCATAGTGTGACATGACTGAGCTGGGATGAGTATGACTCCTGTTACAGCTGTTGCAAGCAATTATAGCAGCTCGTAGTAGTCCATAAAAATGGGAATAATGTAGTGTATGTGCTATCCTTCAACACTCTGCTTACTGGATAAAAGATGAGGCATTACTTGGTATCTGGGGTCTTTGCTAACACCTCATCACATTTTTCAGATTTACGTCACAGATGGGAACTGTAAATCTTCCCCTTTGTCCATCCTTTGGTTTCTGCTTGCCAAAAAGCTCAAACGAATCTTCTCTCAGAGCCATAAATCTCACATCTTTTAGAGTGGTCATGCTTTCAGACAGTCTTTGGCATCCATGAGATGTAGAAACGCTTGCCCAAATCCTCCCTCCGAAAAAGCACCTCCCCTACTGGAGACGCCCCTATAACCCGCATGACTTTGTCTTCCCTTCCCACTGCTTTACGGTTGTTTATCATGGGGGTTGTTTGGAGAAATCTTTCTGCTGAGGACTGTGGATAAAGACTTCATTATGGGCCTTTAATAAGGGAAGGGAGGGATGAATTCCTTTGGGATTGTCCTGCATGCAGTATCCACACCCACCCATGTTCTCGCTGTCATGACTTTATCTGCGTTGAGTGGAGAACACAATGATCTGACCAGACTTGCAGCATGCTGGACTGCCAGACTTGAGACTTCAGTTTAAGCTTTGTTGACATTAAAAGTTCATCATGGCTTTAATCGAACTACATAATGGCTGCAAATCAGCTAAATTTTCCATGTGTAATTAACTTTGTATTCCTCTGACTCCTTTTTAAAAACAACTTAAGGGCTAATGAGTGATCCTTTAGATTCCAAGTAGCCTATGAAGTTATAAACAGGCCCAGATTGAAATAAACGGTTCTTTAGCCATTTACTTTTTTGGAGGAAACCTTTGGAATTCAATTGGTATGCAAATTAAAAATGTGCTAAATTAGGCTCTCCCCCCCCCCCCCCTATGCCATTTCTTAGCCAAAATATGTTTTATTTATAAACATTTATTACAAATTTAAAGTGATAGTTCACCCCCAAATTTTAATTTGGTAATTATTTACTCACATTCATGTCAATCCAAACCTGCATGACTTACTTTCTTGCTTCAGAATACAAAAGAAGATATTTTGAACTATTTTTATCCATACAACGAAAGTCAATGGGGTCCAAAACAGCATTTAACTTATTTGAACTTCTTTTACTTTAAATATAGGAGGGGAAAAACTGAAGCATTTTTTTACAAATACAAATATATTAAACAATTGTGTTCACCTGAAAGAACACGTATGTTCTGAACAACGTGGCAGTGAGTAATTAAGGATAAACATTTTCAGTCCCTTTAAATTTTTTTATTTTTTTGTATAAATTTTGAAATGTGGCTAAGAATTGAAGTGGCAAAGAATGGGTGTCGCCGGAGGGGGAGTACATTAAAAAAATGAATCAATAAATAGGAAATGTGGTGAATAATGTAAATAATGCACTGCAATTCTGCATCCATCATTTATTATTGGCCTATATACAGTAAATGTGTTTTTTTTTTTTTTATCTGAATGAATGTTTATCGTTGATGTTTCAGCTGAGAGAGTGTCGTCACTTGGCAAAGACTGGCATAGACCTTGTCTGAAATGCGAGAAATGCAGCAAGACCTTGTCGCCTGGCTCACACGCAGAGGTAAGTCACTCACAGAAATACACATGGCCTGCCAACCTTTTACTGGGACAGAGCACAGATTCATTTACCAGGCAGGCTTCATGAAGTCCAGTTAACTTTTGGCATATTTTTACCTTACATAAACACTTCAGGGGGTTAGACTGTCAGGGTAATAATGCCTTGCATAATATCCCCTGTTCAAGTCCATTATAGACTTTGCACTGACTACTGTGTTTCACCTCACAGCATGAGGGGAAGCCTTATTGTAACAACCCATGTTACGCTGCACTCTTTGGACCCAAAGGTAAGTTTCTTCAATGCGTCAGTGGCTCTGTTTTACTGTGCTGTAGGGTTATAGTTCAACTAGAGCATCACATGGCATAGATTAGTGCCTCGCCTTATAAACAAATGCATTGAGGACCATAATTTAATGTATTCAATTTTTTTTATTTAAAACAAGTATCTTCTTGTCAGCTATCCACAGAGTTTTCTGTTGTATAACTGAATTTTGAGTCAATTCTACACATTTTTGACAGTGTCCCAATTTTTTTGTGTTTTCAGTTAGCAAGCTAATCATTTAGCCTGCTAAGCTAACACATCCTGTCCAAGTTACTTCACATAATTATAGAAAAACGTTTAATTTGTATGGTCATACTATATATTCTATTTAAGACTAACATGATGACTGTCATATGTAAGTAATTATTTTTCTTATTTCCTCAGGTTTTGGACGTGGCGGCACTGAGAGCCACACATTCAAATAGGTCAGTGAGTTCACCATATAATCATGATCAGTTTTACCTATACATACAGAAGATGATGTTTAAACATGAACTAACTGCACTCTTCTTTCTATTTCCAGGTTTATACACTCTGTAAACATGTTTTAGAGAAGCTTGACTTTTGTTTTGTTTTGGGGTTTTTGCCACTATATTAAGCCACATATTGTTAATCCAAAGACAAAATGACCAAACTATGCCATGTTTTAGAAAGTACTAATTTGTATAATCTGTTTTCAAAATGTTGTCTGCTATAGCAGCTCACAATGTTTCATTAGGGAGACTTATCTAGTCTTTATAATGAAACTGAACATTTTATACATTAAATGTATTTCAAACCTCTGCTTGTCCTTCACACTTCTTTCTCAAATTAATTCATAAATTGATTAAACTATACTAGCTATAAATATATAGAATCAATTTTGCATTATTTTTTTAAGAGTTGATTATCCATTGTACAACATTATATCCTATTTATCCCCATCACTGCATCACTTATAGCATCATATAATTGCATCATGATTCTGTTACTCTTGTTTTCCTTTTAAAGGCTTTAGGTTCATTCACACGGCCAACGCTTGTTTACATTCATAGTGCTGTTGCTCTAAGGTTATTGGTAGACTGCAATCTGGACACGTGTTTTAAAAAATGCAATCACAGATGATACACAGTACAGTATATTGATGCTAAATCTAAGAAATCTTCTAATTGGATTGGGGATTTGTTTTCTTGCTGCTAAAGAAATACAGTTCTGCTGTTGGAGAGTGTTGTATATTATATTATATTCTAAAGTACAGCAGTGCTATTGCAATAAATCATTAACAGATGAAAAATCTATTACAATACAATATAAAGGGTTAGTTCACCCAAAAATGTAAATTATGTCGTTAATGAATCATGAATATCCATAAATTCTCTGTTCTGTTTTGCCTGCAGTCAGGACGGTGGTAACACTTTCTTTTTGTAGTCAAATTTAGACATTCTACTAACTATAAGCAATTTAGCAACTATATATCAACTACCAGTCATTAGACTATTAATAGGCTGTCTGCTTAATATTTAATTAGAGCTAACTGACATGTAGTTGAGAACTAATGAGTTTGTTGAACGTAGTTGCAAAGTTACCTAATTGAGTAGACTGTCTAAAGTGGATTATAACCGAGATGGGTCACGTGAGCGCCACCGATACCCCTATTGGTTGTCTCTCCCAAAGTTCACTCTATTTTTCAAGTTTGTTGTGTCACTGGACACGCCTCCATCCTGGCTGCATCCGAAATCACATACTTCCCTATTACATAAGCGAAAAACTGTATGTGTCTAAAGAAGTATGTCTGAATTCATAGTTATCATAAGGGAAGAAGCAAACAAACACCCGGATGACTTACTAAGATGGACATTTTACTGTCCCATGAAGCAACGGGAGAGTATTTGTGAGTGACAAATGAAGTGACGCAACTAATGCTGGTAGGGTCACCTGACAATGACAACATGGCGAATGTAGTATGTCCAGATTACATTCTTACTACATAGTACATACGTTTTTAGCAGTCACAAAGAAAGTGATTATTCAAAATGAGTACCTACTCAAAAGAGTATGTTATTCCAGATGCACACCCTGTCTCCCAATAGTCAATGTCACTTGTGTGGTGTGAACGGGTCTTTAATGTGAAAACGATTCCACGTAGAGAAGAAAAAAGCTTTAGTAACTGGCCAACTGGAGATTTAATTTTTTTGGCACTTGGCAATTGTTAATTTTCCACCCTGTGCCCCACTAAGAAACGAAACGCAGAGCAATTTCCACTTTTAGACAAGGTGATGCCAACAGATGTTGAGCTTTGTATTGAAAAGCAAATTATTGCTGGCACGGCTCCAGATTCCAGAAGCATGAAACAGACACGAGTAGGCAGTGTTCATTTTAGAGTAATGCCACGGAGCACAACCATTTCCAAATCACTGCAGTCCAGGAAACAACCTGCCAGAGGGAATAAATTCACTATTGATTCAAGCGAGATTATTTAGAATACCCTTATATGGTAACATGCCACAATGAACAATGCCAAAACCCACATACATTTGGAGGTGACTGACTCAAAAGGGAGTGCCACTTCCCCTCTGTGACTGTTCGACACGTGTGCCTACACCCCTTCAACTCCTTCCCACCAACCAACACTGAACGTCTGCTGGCTGAAGTCACTATGGTAACAGACACAAACAAACAAGACCCAACAGTGACTCGTCCAAGGCTCAGCCCGACTCTGTCTGTAGCATTTGACCCTGAACAAAGGTCCTTTATCATGGTGCGATCTGCAATGAGAGAGCAAGGGTTGTTCACCGGTTTGCCATTTCAAATATTTTTCAAAGAAAGAAGTATTGAGCACACATATGATGAAATGCGGCTATTTTTATAGCAATACAATTTAGATCATGTAACTGTGCAGCTTTCGCCCTCCCATAACACCCCCCCCCCCCCCCAAAAAAAAACCGCTTGCAACCTTCTCACACAGAAAGGATATTTCTGACTAAATCAAGGCTGTTTGGTGAAATAAGAACAGAACTGAAACGCCTGTGGAATCTTTCGCCAGTGATGAGTAAACATACTCAAATACTGAAACTGCCAAGCGATCTTCATTTGCATGGCCTTGTCATCTTTATTTAAAATGGTAAAGGATATCAATCTCTCGCTTTCAATGGCAGCACACTTTCCCTCAACTGTTTTATGGCAGGATATTTGTCAAGCTCCTGCTGACGTTAAATGGGCAAGCAATGAAGCTACAGACCAAAGAAGATTGCTACCCAAGAGAAACACAGTAGTTTTAAGAGTGTTTCTAAGAGTCAATGAGTTGCAGAATTCATATAACGTTTGTAGCCAACTACACGGTAGAAGCACATCACAATTTCCAGCTTATCCGCTCTATTTTTAAAAACAAGACTTTTACCACTGCACAACTTGTTTTAAGCTTCTCAAATGGATGTTTCCACAAAGCTATTTGCTACAAATGTCTTTTCAGTTACAGTGTTTTCCATGTTAGAATATAAGAAACCTGCTGTACTGTCTCCCTTAAACAGTCTAAAAAGGTGAAGGATAAAACTTTTAGTTACTTGCAGCAGAACATTGTATTGGTAATAAGGTAAGTTGGTTTTTGGATCTGCCCTACACAGATTCATCTGATGCTTTGAAGTGTAGAAGCATTTATTTACATTTATGCTTTTTAGCAGACACTTTTATCCAAACTGACTTACAGTGCATTTTCTATAAAAAAAATTTTTTATCAGTATGTGTGCTCCCTGGGAATTGAACCCACAACCTTTTGCACTGCTAACACAATGCTCTATCACTGAGCCACAGGAACAGTGCAACCAAACAGTTGTAAAAATACTCCTCAAATAATAACAAATAAAAAAAAGTGGATATTCGATGACTGTTCATCAAAACTTTCAACATGTACTGTATGTTAGACCCTATTCCATATAATCTACTAAAAGCTATCCGTGTTGCATGCTGGTTTCGTGGCCAAAGGAGAACTGGCACCCCATGAGCCTGGTTTCTCCCAAGGTTTTTTCTCCATTTCTGTCAGACTGTCACTGGTGGAGTTTTGGTTCCTTGCCACTGTTTCTTTTGACTTGCTTAGTTGGGGACACAATTTCTGACAATTACATTGTTGACTTGACTGTACAGATTCAAGGCCTATTGGACGAGAACTGAACTGGATGATGACACCATCACTGAACTGATTTTAACTTGGACAAAAAATTACTTTGTTCCTGTCCACTTGCATTATTGACAATCTATTTCCCTCTTTGCCCCTGTAAAGCTGCTTTAACATAATCTGTATTGTATAAAGCATGCAAATAAAGGTTACTTGACTCTAATCACTTGAAAAAATATGAAAAATATGCCTTTAAGCTACTAAAACTTTCCCAGAACATACACGTGCTGTTGTAACATAGTGGTTTTCTTTATTTTATGGCATGCACACCTATGGACGAATGATAGAAATATGCAATTTCCCTGAGGAATCTGTTCAACAGCTAAGACTGCTAAGTTGCTAAGATATTTTAGTCTCTTTGTATGGCTCATGTCCTTATTAGCTCATGTATACATGTAACGTTTGACTGTTTTATTATCCATGAGCCAAAAGTCACCAATCATTCATTGTAAAAAATGATAACAAATCTCTTCTCAACAAAGTGAAGTACCATGTCAAAGTTTAATATCTGTGTGAGTAATAGCAATGATGTTTGCACAATTAATTAAAAAAGTATAAGAGATATGAAGGGAGTTTAAAAACAAAAGTGAATCACGAGAATGTGCAGCTAGATCTTATTCATCGTTATTAATATTTCAAGGCCTGAATTATTATTGCGTGATTATTTGCGTTGTGCAGAGCTCCAAGAAGCTGTCACGAAAGCATTAGTACCTCATTAAAGATGGAATGATTTTTTACAAGCGCATTAGTTTGTCAGAGAAAGTGCAACGTGCAAACAGCTCAGCCAGAATATGACATGAGGGAGAAACTGTGGTTTGACGTTGAATCTGGTCCTCATCTCTTTTGGCAGTATGTAATATTTGTTGCATTCAATTTTCTGTCCCGTGGGTCCCATCTCATTGTATCCACCCTCACTCACTCACTGTTCTGCCCCAAACAGCAGAGCAAGGCTGGAAGCGGCGCTCCAAACACCTGCTCATCTGTCTCTGTTACTGTGTGGATTAATGAACAGAGCAGCTTCATGAGGCCAGATGTGATAATAGACATGCAACAGTGAGAAAAAAAGTGAAACAACGGTGTCATTTATTCAGTATGTCAAATAGCAAATAACAATAGCCATAGAAAATGATAAAAGAAGTCAGTTTGTTTAAAAAGTATTTAACAGAATTAAAGAAATGTAACAGAACACATACAGTATCTAGCTTTACTGCAAACTATAGTGGCGTTTAATTATTTTTAGTACATAAAATATACCACTATAAATATTAATAACTTTCAAAGATGTCTTTATATGTGTAAACTGAATTAAACATTGACTAATAAAATTGTTTATATTTTTATATACTTACCCTATAAAGTTATGAATTTCTTACACATTTTATAGTTGTTGCTTTCCCTGGGATTCAAACCCATACAGGGAAGTTATATTTTGGTTTATGTCAAAAGAAAAAAATATATTAAAGCATAGATGGTCTGTGTAATAAATAACATTAATACAAATAAAAAAACATCTTTAGGAAAATAAATATGTTTGATTAATATTAAATCAAAATGTCAGGTTTAAATAAAATTATAAATATAATTAAAAAAATATGATGTAAATACTAATACATTTAGCATAGTTGTTTAAGATATTTTTCATTTTTAATTCAATTTTGTTTAAACGTCTTAATTTGGGCAGTTCAGTAAATATTAAGTGAAAAGAGCTGAAAAAATAAATTGCAGTTGTCACTGACTCTTTTGACATTTCAGTGGAGATAGTTGGTAAACGTTTATATGTCAGCGGAAACTACAACTTATATAATTTTTGTATTTTCATTTGCCCCATCAGTGAGAGAGACACATATGTAAGTAATGAGAATTACTACTACAAATAAAAAATATGTAGGCTATATATAAATAAAACAAAAAATATTTTAAATTAATCATTCAATCTTAATGATTTTTTTTTTTTTTTGGGGGGGGGGTTAAATGTGTCAAATTTTCCTGAGATTCAATCAAGAGATACAGAAAACATCTTCAAACAAGTGAAATCTTTATCAGGTTTTTGTTTTGTAACGCAGCTCTTGCTGCATATTGATTTCAAACATGATTCCACAGGTTTACAGTTAATCACAGGGCCATTAAGTCTCAAACCTGTTATCATCTCTCGTGTTGGTACTCCCATCACCCGAGGGACATCAGGCCGAACCCATGGGGCTCATGATTCACTGGCTTTCCATTGATGAATGAACAACCCTATCACAGCGGTTACAAACGGCCCGGTGCAATTTCCTCCAAACACACATTACTGAAGTTTGCATTGCAGATTATGCAAACTCTGTCCTTTGTGTGTGTCCTTCTAGAAGACGAAACTGATCCCCTCTGATCGCTTCCATATGTTGTCGAAGATTTAAAAAAAAAAAACTAAAAAATACAATCTTCTCCCTCTACAGAAATGATGTTGGCCATTTTATCTCTGCATCTCTTCAAAGTGAGAGGAAAGGGGTGTGAGAATGTGAACGAAACCACCTCCTGTTCTCATCTCTGTCCCAAAATCCCCTGCTGCTTACTTTGAAACAAACACACCAGTCAGTTCTTCACCGACAGGCCTGAAATATGAGAGTACTGCAGCAGCTGTCTCATCATTGCATTAAATAAAAGCAGTATGTGGTAGATGATTGGTGGCTTTGGTCAGTAAAAGAGTGGCGTGCAGGTGGCGGTCACATGCTCGCAACATTTCTTTGTCAGGAAAAATCGTTTCGTTTTGGAGACAAAGTTTGTTCAGCCATTGGTCGTTTGCATGTGCGTGCATTGCTAAATACAACTCTGAAATGCAGGCCTAGCCTTGGATTTGAATGCGTCAAATAACTTATTTGATACTCTGAATTGTTTACGCATATTTAGCTAGATGAATCTTCGCCCTTTTGGTTACTCTTAAAGTCCAGGACAAAATTACATTAGTTTCCAGCTGAATGGATGCAGATTATTTAGATTTTGGCGCCACCCAATGGCAGGATAAAAAATTGAGCATCGTTTCGTTGTACTTGATTACTAAAATTGTAATACTGGTAAAGTATTATATACATAAATGTAGCTTCATTACGTCCACTCCTCTGTTGTTATACTCGAAAATTAATTGAAACATTTCTCAAAAGCCTCTACAAAAACTAAGTAAAAAAAACGTGTTATGCAATTTGTTTGTAGAAATGCTCCCCCCTCGTGTTTGTTTTATTATACAGACTTTTTATTTTCTTAATTTGTTTCTACGTTTATTTCAGTGCTTATGCACTTTATTAACTTTGTTTCGGATTTCAATGTCAGTTTCTTGTTGCAAATAGACATCTGTGCCATTGTTTTTTACATCCAATGAACCCATCATTAAAATCTAGTTTTCATTTGATTTGTAAAATTTATATGAAAAAAACTTTTTTGAATCACGCTTTGCTTACTTCTGTAAAGACATTTTAATTCTTCTTTTAATTAACCTATATATATATATATGTGTGTGTGTGTGTGTGTGTGTGTGTGTGTGTGTGTGTGTGTGTGTGTGTGTGTGTGTGTGTGTGTGTGTGTGTGTGTGTGTGTGTGTGTAAAAAATACTGTACACAACAGTGCCACCGTGTGGACATTCAGTGTGGTCCACAGACAACTTAAGAAAATTCAGAATAAAAGCTAAATTATTGTTTTGAACTTTTTAAATTACTATTGTTCCTCTAGCCATCATTTGACCAATTAAAACACATTTTTCCGCTCCAAATACTGTTACAAATATTGTCATGTTTATTGTGTTTTTTCCCTTGTTTATGACTCTAAAGCAGGGGTGTCAAACTCAATTTCTGGAGGGAATTCAACCCTAATTAAACACATCTGATACAAGTTTGACACCCCGGCTCTAAAACACATGATAAAAACAACTGAACGCCAATAAGTTATACTGTAGTAAAAAGCACTTCAGAGCTCTTTCCACAGCCATCATTAGTGTACAAACCCCTATGAAAATAGCATAGAAAGTGTGCATACAGTTTTAGAAGCCTCTTTCATATTTAGGATTCCTCTAGAGAAGAATTTCCCTTGGCTGAATGAAAGACGGAAACGGGAGGTGCACCCTTACGACATTCCCCAAAATTAAATTCATTTCTCAACAACAATAAAGCTCGGCTAAAATGTTTCGACAAATGCCCGTATCTTCATATTAGAGCAAATCAATGCTTTCACATGTATGAACAAGTATTTATAATATAGATTTTTTTTTTTATATATATATAAAAAAGACATTAAATAGTCGAGGAAGCTTCTTTTTCTCACTTGGCTTTGAGTTTGAGAGAGCTCTGAATATTGGTGCATCACCTATATGCAACCATGCATGCACACACACACACACACACACACATATATGCATTCACACGTGCACACGAGCTCACACACTCACACGCTGCATAGAAGAATTCTGTGTTATTAGTAATAATTGGAGCCTTTGCTGTTGGCTGTGAATCCCCCGCGCGCCTATCCTTAAAAAGAAGACTCTTTGTTGCCATGGAGACAAAGCCAAGTGCTCAAGTGTTTGGCCAGAAACCCAAGCTGCTCGCAACTGGCCTTAAACTCACCAACCATCACATCTCACATTTGTTCTTACACTAAAATATAAGTTGATTATCTAATACTTTTGTTCAAAGATGCTAAGAATAAAAGAAAAGGTGTGGGAGGGAACTCAAAAGTCCCACTATTGCACTGACAGTGTGATTTTATAATCGAGCTTTCTGCAAACATATGCGATCTTCATCACACACGCAGGTAGCAAATATCTCAAACGAAAAGTCAAATGAGAAAAAGAATTCCACCCCTTCTTTTCCCCCCGAAAACAACATAATCCAACACAATAGTAACAGTAATGATAATAGCAATAAGTGATTATATCAAGCACAACCATTATAATCTGCAGAGTATAAAAAACACCTTTGAAAAAGTGATTGTCACGTGAAAGACAGAAAGTGTCCAAAACATCGAAGGCATCAGCGAGGTCACCGGTTTAATTAAAGGAATAGTTCAGTCGAAATTAAAAATGCTAGCATCGTTTACTCTCATGTCTTTCCGAACCTGTATGACTTTCTATACGGCGAACACCGAAAGGAGATGTTAAGCAGAATGTTCAGGCTGCTCATGAAATTAAAGTATATAGTACCAAGCTCTAAAACTCGTATACATGGACATATGATAAATGTGTGATGAAAAAATATGAAATTAAATCTAAATACCACCATAACTCCCATGTATACATAAAGTTAGTACTCTGCGGTGTTAATTCAGTATAATTAATATACCATTGTATAATATATTATAGTACTACTTGAGTATTGTATTCATTTATATATTTTGAATTACCATTTAGTTTTTACATTTTTTACTAGTAATTTTGTAGAATTTTTGTCTTGATACATTTTTTATATATTTATTTTTAACTTTTAGATTTAGATTTAGTTATATATTTTTCTTTAATTTCAGGTTTAGTTTTAGTAAATTATGTTTACACAATTTTCCAACTAAAATATAACTTTATTTTAGCTTTATCAATTAAAAAAAAAAAAAGAATCGTTTTAGATAACACTGTCAAGACGAGTCGAGATTTCATTCTGTTTCTCAGAAAAATTGATTCATAAGAGTTGGAATATAGTGTGAAAGTCCTTTGGTGTACTTTTATGTTTATGTTTGTCTTTTTTTAAAGACTGAAAGCCCTTGGGAGAGAGAAAGAACAGCATGAACATTCTGCTAAATGTCTCATTTTGTGCTCTGAAGAAAAAGTAAAAAAAAAAAGAATAATGTCACGAGGGTGAGAAACGACAGAATTTTCCATTTCAGATGAACTTTACCTTCACGATACCCAAAACAGAAAGCCCAAAATTACAGCACTGGAGATCAAGACCAGGCGAACAAGCACAGTTGTGCAAGCATTTGGCAGTCACGTGGAAGAGAAAGATACCATCGTTTTCATTTCAAAAAATGAGGAAAAGACTAACACACACTTGCTTCTGTGTCCCTCTACGTCCACACCACTGAATCCATAATGGTTCGTTTCACAGGAGAACACTGAGTGAGTTCTGTGCACAGACACTGGATGGACGTGCTGCGTGCGGTCAGATCAGTGTGTGTTGGATGAGTCCGAAAGTGCATATTATACACACACGCACACATTCACACCGAGATGGCTTACACTCCTAATAGCCCTATGTCTGAACATTAAGCTCCAGAATGCTTCTACAGCATCGGTCTCCGTCTTTGTCCGTCTCATGTACACGTAACACACACACAAACACTCTGCGGGAGTGAGCCAGTCCCTGAAACTGTTCTTTTGGGATGGGTCTTGTTGGCTGGTAAACTAAAAATAAATAGGTATTTTCTTGGCCATACGAAAGAGATTGTTAGCTAGTGCCAGTCTTCATCATCTGCGTCCTCCTCATCCTCGGAGGAGTCGTCGCTGCTGGCTCTCCTCGTTCTGCTCTGATCCCCCATCATGCCGTTCTGCTGGGCGGCCAATATGGCGGCTGCCGCCCGCTGCTCGGCCTCCCTTTGCCGGAGCGCAGCCGCTTTCTTCTCCGCCTCGGCGTGACTCTTCATGTGGGCACTGCGGCTCTTCACTTTAAAGAAGATCCTGGTGAAAACAAAAGTGTTCAGATCTTTAGGTCAGTGATTTGAACTCAAGAACCAGAATCTGATTTTGTGGACAATATTAAATGATCCAATGAACATGTAGATCATTGACATATCTGGTGCAGCTCACAGACTCGGATTCAGGAGCACATCACTTAAACCGATTCAACCGATTCATCGCATTTAACTCAAAAGAATGATTCATTCACAAACTGGACACGTGCAGATCATTGCACCAATGATTCAACTGTTTAGTGAGAGTTTTGAATATAACATATAGACAGGTTCTGGATAAACACATTCATTGCAGAAATCAGAGAAAAATGAATGATTTGTTTACAAAGCAGACATGAAGATCATCAAGAGCACCCAAGAACTGGACTGAATCACTCAAACCAGTTTTAAACTGGATCAACTGATTCACTCTAAAGATCTGACTCAAAACAACTGATTCGTTCATTAATCAGGTAAGAATAATACTCCGTTGATGACTGAATGTGTGAATACATTAGTCAAAAGGGTTTTATGAACTGAATCAACCAAATCTTCCAGATTCGAGTCAAAATAATAATTTGTTCATGAATCAAACATGCTACTTTTCTCTTGAAATAGCCAAGGATAGTCATGGGCCAGTCCAAAAATCTTTTAGTGAAATGACACATTTGTTTGGTTTCTTAAGAAAACTATAACATGACTTCAGAGTCAGAGTCGACTTGGAATACACAGCACAAGCCACTTCTTTAGTGTTGTTCTTGTGGTATATATTACAATAGGAAAAGAAAGTCAATACAATTGCAACAACAGAAGTCATTTTTTTGTGAACTTACAATACTTTTCTCAAAGACCCCGGAGTACCATGGTATATGAATATGGCGATAATCCAGATCCTGCCACAGAACTTCTTAGCAGAAGATAAGAGCCCACGTGTGTGTTCAAATCACACTCGCGCTGATAGGTACAGATCGGGTTGGTTGCTAAGAGACTGTTGATTTTAACAAGACGACTGTTGCCTTGGATATAATCTCCAATCAAAATCAGATGTTGCCTTTTCACTGCTTACTACTCGACTGATCCCTGACGCGTGTAACAGCTACCTAAGAGCCGCCAAGCTTCTCTGATTCCTCGGAAGAGCCCTGGTCTTTTTATGAGCAGCTATATATCAGCCACTGCATGTCGTCTAGTGATACGCACTACTCCCCTGTGCTGTGGAAGCTCGTTTTTAAAAACTTCAGCACATGTAACTCAATTTATTTCATTTTCATAAAGTATTTTTCTGGAACAAAAACAATATGTACAAAGCAAAAAATTGAAATGTATATCACTAAAAACCGATTAACAGCAGCATTTAACTTAAAGGGCTTCTGTCCAGCAACTGAATCTGTGAATCATTTTTAAAACAGGTTCATTTACAGGAACCATCTAAATGAACAGATACACTCAAATGAATCTTTCCAAAGCTACAAAGGTAAACACACACACACACACACACATATATATATATATATATCTATATCTATATAGATATAGATATATATTCCATAAATAAAGCTTATAAACCTACTAAAACGGTAGTTTAAAATTAAGTTGATATGACTCCTGTCCTTTATTTATTTTCTCCATTTAAAAACATTAGACATTCTACATTTATTTTGCATATTGTTAATATTAGTGTTGTTGCTGTTGATGCCTTTTATAAATAAAATGTTTTTTATTGTTGCAATATAAAGATTAAATTTAACATGAAAGACTAATTTCCAACACTTAAAAAAAAAAAAAAGAGGAAAAACCAAAGTGAAGTATGTTTTTTCTTCACTCAGTCATTAATGTTATAACAGCTAATAAATAACGGTTGTGTATATCGGTTATCGGCCACATAAACATGCAAATAATTGGTATCTGTAATAAAAAAATAAAAAAATCAATATTGGTCGATCACTAAACGTAAATTTAAATAAAGGTACAATTTAAATAAAATAAGGTAATTTTAAATAAATAAATAGTTAATTTATGAGTGAGTGCATCAATGAATAATTAAATAAATACATAAGCAAACATTTTAAATCAAGGGAAAACTAAAATAAATAAAAGATTAGCTTAACTAAATAAAACAAGGGAAATAACAAACAAACAAACAAAAATGTGTTACACTATTATCATTATTAAATTGCATAACTTAAGCATGTATCCCAATAAACTGACCTGCCACACTTCTTGCAGGGGAATTCACCCTCTTGGTTTGTTTGTCCCTTTCCTGTATTGCCAGTGCTTTTCCGGCCGGTGGTGTCAGAGCGGGGTTTAGATGGTGGTGGTGGAGGAGGAGGAGGATGATTACTGACCCCCAACCTGGACGGCTCTCTATTGCTGTCCTCCTGACTTCTTAAAACCAAGACGGCAGCAGCCTAGCAGGAAACGAATGATTACTTAAAGCAGCCACAGCTGAATGCATACAGATATTAGACATAGGGAACTTCCTCTGTGGTAACTGACAGGTGGCGCAGTGAAAGAGATCTGCTTCAAACCCATATAATAGTTCACCACGGTGCACTTCAGCAAGTAAACTGCAGGTTACTGCAGCAGGACGGTCTCTATTGAGTGTGATATACTAAGTGCACACTATACACTGGTAAAACATTTAAGCTTGTAAAGAGGTATGCCATTAGATGGCGCTATAAATAGCCTACAGTGCTGAAGTACACATGACTATTGCCAGTCTATTGCAGGCCAGTTTTTTTTTATCATTTCAAGTAGGCCAGAACTGGGCATGAACATTGGAGAACTCACTTTCTGTAGACACCATGTGTTTTAGCAACCCCATGCAAATCAACCCCACTCACATTTTTAGTGGCCTGTAGCGATTGTGTCACCCTGCCCGGGCTGTTCTCTTGTTTCCTGTCACATGACCCTTCCCACTTCCTGCTCTCCTCGTCTTCTTTCCGTGATTCAAACTTCTGTGAACTCTGAAGGAGAACAAACATGTGGATGCTTCACTGGTTTGTAGGCCATTAAATCAAACATGTACATGCAGACGCACAGCCACAGGAACTCACTTTATTGTCCACTTCCTCCTCTGTCGGGGGTTTGGTCTCTGGTGGCTCTGCTTCTCCGTAAAGGAGCGTACCGTTCCTGCCGATCTTCACCTGCTTCTTGTACGTGTAGTAGAACTCCACGCACTGAGCCACCGTCTTGGAGCTCACCTTCAGGGCAAACGTCAACAATTCAGCATTACCAGAATTCACAACGCAAAACTCCATTTTTGTCATGCAACTTGGAATCAGTAGTGGATTACAATTTGTAAGTGCATTGCTATGTGGTTTCTGGAGTGTTCTGTTAGCTGGGATTTTCTGCGTGATTGCCAAGGAATTCCTAGCATACTTCAGTGCATAGCCGTGCAACTGCCGGGGATTTCCAGTTGGAAGATGTTGCTAGGATGCTGCAGGTCGATGGAAAGATAATGCGATGACGTTTTAAGTGTTTCAGTGCATTGCTTTTATGATTACTAGGGTGTTGCAGTTTGTTGTTAACGTGCTGCTATGATGGTCTAGGAGGTTACTTGGTACTAGAAAGTCAAATAGGCCTGACTCTCTATAATACACGTCCCTAAATATGACATTCTCTCCCGTTTTGCCACATAATTTGATTTGTGTGGGGGATCGACACTCATTGTTAGGCTTTTGTTCCAACCTGTACATACCAGTTTCTGGACCATGAAAAAGTCCTTCTTGTAGGCAGCAATGCCTTTGTTAAAGAGTCGCCGTTCCTCTGGCGTCCAGCTGTCAGAGCCTGTGCGGGACAGACAAGTGGTGCACAGAATCAGATAGACGCTGCTGTCCTCTTATAGAGCACCCCCACCCGCTAACACCAACACATTCACACAAAAAGAACAAGGAGGGGGGCCAAACAGCCAGCACACACATGTCCAGACAAACAATGATGCCGCTGTCTTCTCCTAGGATTTAACATCATGCCATAGACTCACTCCCTCCTCCTCTCCTCCCGTACTCTACCCAGCAACCCACTCATTCAGCCAGCGATCTCTCAGTCGAACCCCTCCCCTCCCCTCCGCTGTACTCCACTCAGCTGCTTTTGTTTATAACCGAGACACGGAGCATGGTTTGGAAAGCCAGGGCAGTGGGTGATGGGGTACCGCATGCCTTACAGATTAACTCGCGTCACCATGACCAAAAAAAAAGAGTGAACGAAAAGGAAAGTGTGCTTGACGGTGAGGGGACTTACCAGAGTAGTGGTAGTCAGCCAGCGGGTGCGCTTTGGGAAAGATGGGGTTTTTTAACAACAGAAGGGTGAGGGCTCCCTGAAAAATAAAGTGAAATTGGTTGAGGTCACAAAACTGACTGCGGTGTGTGATGTGTTTTGGCGGCAGAAACAGTCACGAGTTAGAGAAGCACAAGTCAGGTCATGTTATGCCCAAGAGTTGATATGAAGAGATTAATGAGGGCAAGGAGAGATACAATTCTGCATGAGCAATGCTATATCTGCTATAGCTTTTAATGAAGGCGTTTAACCCAGCTGTGCAAGTCGCTGGATAATCCCTCTTGTTCTCTCTGCCTTCCTCTACCATACAGTCTCAGTGTGCGATAAAACGAGGACACCAGTCTTTTCTGGGTCATGGAGCGCTAACGTGAGTTTTTTCTTCTATATGACCTTTTTTCAACCTTTAATGATCTGGACATCCAAAATTCAACATGTTGAAGCATATGTGCACTTAATACAAAAGCCCCAAAAATATCTGGACACTTTAGCCATGTTTATAAAATTTTAAGCTTGTATATGTCCTGAATAAGGAAACATTAAATGTCATGACCCTGGGCAAGAAAACGCATCTGATTAGCTTTTACAGACTTGCATTAATACTCATGCTCTTGCAAAACATTATAACTCAAAGTTATTTATGAAAAAAAAAAAATATATATCACTGTTGTAACTCATAACAGATCTCATTGCAGAGCCAAACTTTTTCCGTGATTTAAATTTGCTGCTGAACCCCATTGCTGTCTGACATACCTATTAATCTGTCAAAATATCTACTTCAAGACCATGTAATCTAGTGGCTAACACAAATGACTGACTTGCAGGAAATGCAAAGCAACAAACAACTAAAGGTCTTGCAACTTGCAATCACAAAACCATAGATGCAACAAGACGAAACTATTAAAAGCAACCAAATGAAACCAACTGTCTGTGCATCTCTCTTATCACTGACACCCAATAAACACCACAACCTTTACGAAGACATCTGAGAGAGTTGAGCTAACTTTCTGTTTCTGCACAACTGGTTCACAGTTTATTTTGCAGTACAACTCAGTTATTATTGAGATTTGGCTCAGAAGTACAATGCACATGATTTAGTCATCTTCAGTGTGTCGCTCTGGATACGAGCCTGTGATTGACAGGTGGTTGCTATGGCGGCAGTGTGACAGCTCAGCAGTAAGCGGATGGCTGTTGTGTTGTTGCAGCTGCTGGTTCAGCGAAGCGAACGTTGAAAAGAATCATATCAAAACACATGCACCGTTTGTGTTTTCATGAAACAGGGGTCATCAGTTAGCAGGCCTGCAGCTGTATTGGTTTCACCTGGATTGCAAATCAGTTATAATTAAACCATGGCTGCCAACTGATTAAAAATTCAATTGCATGGTATGATAAATCACAATTATCAAGTGAATCAAAGTGAATTGCCTACACTACACATATTATTTAAAATGAACTTTTTTTTGGCTGGCAAGTAAATTTAAAGCCTGGACCCATTGGAACTTTAAATCGATAGCTTTGTCATATGAGCGTTGGCATGTGAATGGCCTCTAGTAAAATGCTGTTCAAAGAAAAACCATGTCATTTACATACATTTTCCAAGTGCGTGTAATGCTATTGCACACACTCACATGAACACTTTGGCCTCATTTACTCTGCCAGTTAAATGTGACCCGATTCAGATTTTTTGCTCATGACAGATCAGATCTGTTCTATGAAAGTGTAATCAGGAAGGAAAAATTTCGAGATCGGTTTCAGGCCTTATTCATATGTAGAAATAAATCGGATATAAATCAGATACGTGCCAATGCGACTCATGTAAACAGGCAGATCGGATTTTCGGAGGCATTGCGTTCTGTACGTCATTAAAACTGCAACAATTCGGTGGTACTCCGCGGTTTCATGACATCATAGGTGGCCCGTACTGGCAAAATGAGTGTAAATTCACACGGGCTATTTAAAAAAAAAATGGTTTTGTACATTTTCTCCACTCGCTTCTCGCGCTGACTGTCGAGGTGCGTGCATATAACGTCGCTTCTGACAGCACGTAATCCCAATAAATACACACGTATACAGAATTACAGTATTTCAGAATTCACACACACATAATCTGCGTTGTCTTAAGTGAACGCTTGGGGAACTGTTGGGGGAAAACATCTGATGTGTAACATTATATTAGATCCATGCACTACAGTATAGGACGCCTGTATCATTATCATAATGTTAATCTAACAATTAAAGAGGGCATCACTCGCTGCACTTCAATGAACTGCTTTTGTAGTTTTAATAATCCATTTATTTGTAATGAACGCAAGAGTTATCTTTACATTTGATTGTTTTTTGTACACGAATGCTTTAGTTTAGATAAAATGATAAAGGTAATGCATTTTTGTTTCTTACGAGGCTATTTGTACTGTTTTATTTATAATAGCAAAAATAAAAAAAAATCGCTGTTTTGTGATTATTAATATATTAATAATAAGAAAAGACGGAGGACTTCACTATTGACTTCAAATGGGTGACTCAGTCATTTTTTGATTGATTCTAACAAATCATAAATCATTTTGAAGGTGTTTTAAATGGAGAATTTTATTTTGCCCCCCAATTTTTTTTTCTTTTTTCTGTTTTGTCAGCACAAGTCACATTATTCTCATGAGGAAGCACATGTGGAGGCGGTAAATGTCAACAACGCATGCTTTTTATGCTTTGCAATTCATAATTCCACATAATTTCCTTTTAATTCACTCAAATATGAGTAGTACAGTCCCTAAACTGATATTTCCTGTCACAGATGTCACCAAGAATGACTCAAAAACCCCTACATCTCAACAAACCCTACATCTATCGCTCGTATTAATCAGCAGTTTAAGAAAAGGTGCAGTCAGCATAAACAGCTTTGATTGGTACACAAGGCAGCAGGAAGTGCACTTAAAATATGCCAGTGTGCTATTGCACAACACTCACCATGATGTCACCCTTGCATTCATACAGGCAGTGCAGGGCCAGTTCCTGATTGGTCCCTCCTCCGCACAACGAACTCGAGCACGCCAGGTGCATGAGGTCATCCACTGCAGGGACACACGGAAGGTCCAGGAAAGACATGGAGTTAAACATACGGTCATGCAGATTTCATTTAAATAAGGCACCCTGCAGAACATGTTCCTGCAACTTCCTTTCATTTAATTCTATGAATAAAAGAAAAAAGAGAGAAATTAACGTGGTTTTGTGCAAGTTGTATACCTCTTTGCTGTTGCTCAATATCGGCCTCCAAGTCAGGCAGTGACGCCCACAACAGTTCAGCCTTTTGTAGGTCGTGCTGCGCTGCCGAGCGCTCCCGCAGCTCTGGGACCTCCGCCTGATACCGCAATCCAATGTTTATCCGACTGCAAGAGAGAGAGAACATAAACGGGCTGCTGCTGAAATCCAAACGACATCATTTCTATTCTGCATTTTTCTCTTTTCAAATACTTTAATACTTTTACTCACTTTATTATTATTATTATTATATTATTAGCTTAAGAATTTGAATGAAACATTAACATGAAGAACATTTTTTTGAGAAACTAAAAAGATAGATCTCCAGAAGGCTTCATGGTCAGGGGTCACGACTGCTAGCTAAACGGGGAATATTTGTGGTTCAAAGTGTACTGGAAGTTAAACATGAGGCTCAACTTAGTGCTGCGACTGAAACAGGTCTATGTAATGAGAAATTCCTAAAAACAATTGCGTTCCACTTCAGGTCCTTCTATAGGTTTCTTGTCAGAACCAAAGTTGTTTCAGACTGCCATTTGAATTAATGTATTGCTCATCTTATTGTATGCCTTTTTTTAAGAGAGAGAGCTCGAGGATTAATGAGAGTCGATTTTGACCATGGGTATTTGCATGAAATTAACACCCCATGTTTTTCAAAAACCAAATGTTCCAGTGTCTGAGTGCCAAGGTCTGGGGATAAGGCAAGACAGATTGTGTTTTATTATTTTGTTCCAGGATGTGCTTTCGTAGTGCATTGGCCAACTCTAAAATGAAGAGATCTGCAGCCATTCACAGAGAGCGTGTCTGAGTATGTAAGAGAGAAAGAATTTCAAACGAACACTGTTCTGACCATTAGATAAACCAGCTGGTACCGGTCAGAGAAGATATCCCATAATTCCCTCCATTCAGTCACCATAACCCACCTACTCTGTTCTTAAAAACACAGCTCTGAAACACCCCATGTATGATCCAAGAAACCCACGGAGATGTGATTTCCCTTAAACACACTACCAGACCAACGTGTGCATGACATAACAGCTACACAACCAGCTTTACTGTTAACATGAGCTATAACCATGAATTTCTCATCTGCAGGCTCCAGTTTCCAACTTACTATCAAATAATAGCAACACATCAGCACTATAAGGCCCGTTTATACCACATGCATTAGCCGAGTGTAAGCGAAGCTGCAGCATCTTCAACAGCAGGCTCACATTGTGCTTTCACACGGTCAACGTTTAAGCCGTGTACGTCTGCAGCTCTGTACGGACAATAAACTGATTTCTGAGCTACTCCATTGAGTATTGTCTAATAACTACCATAAAATGTGAGGAAACAATCAGCTATCCAGACAACTGACTTTCAGTCAGCTGAATGAAATCTAGCAAGAAAGCAGCAGCAAAATAAAAAATGCATTGTTAACCAAGTAAAGAAAGTTATCATTTGGACCGAAGCAGAAGCTAATTAAAGAAATTTGTGAAGCGTAATGTGTGGTGGTGTTATTTGATAAGCACATGTACTTACGGCTCAATGCTGACAGGTGTAGCTTCATTCATAGCAGAGAGAACTGGAGGGGTTATATCACTGCTGTCTGGACATATACAAACAAAAAGACTGTACTTAGGCGCAAAGTAAACAGTGTTTCTTATTATGTGTCCTCCTATTCATGATATGCACATCAATTAAGTCTTATTACATATATCCTGGCTTGTTAGGACATATATCTTAGGTATACAATAGCTTAAGTTTTCAAACCCTAATGAGGTGCTTACTTACAGCACTTTAAGCTGTTACAAACAGTAGGCAGCTCATTCTACGTCATCTTCCTGAGAAAGTAGCCTACTAGGTTTTGTAAAAGTACTTAAGTTAGATTTTAGGTTGCATTTGGTTGTCAACTACAAGTCATTCAATTCTAAACACCGATTAACTGAACTGAACTTGTATTTAATGAATTTTATCAATGCACTTTGTAGAGATCATAAAAGGAACTCACTGGAGCGTAGGAGGCTGCGGGTGGCAGATTTGGGAGTGGCAGGTGGGGGCAGTCCCTGATTATTCGCTGCTGCTGCGGCAGCCGACAGGAAGGTGGAAAAGTAAAGACCCGAACCCTCTCGAACTGGACTGAGGATGGGTGGGGGAGTGTAAGGCGGCATGTTGAGGGGGTTTTCCATCAATCGGACAGGTGAACGTAAGTGACTCTGGTAAGGTGTGATAGTGGAGTAGACTGGAGGGGCGATAAAAGTGCCAAGTTTGGGTGGGGGTATAAAGAGCGGTTCTGGGCGAGGCCGTCGTTTGGCTTTGGCCGATTTGCCGTCAGCTTCACTTCCACTCTCTGCTCCACCATTCTGTAGAAGAGATTAGATGTTGGCAAACTGGGTAGCGCAGAAACCCCTCTAAAATACATACACCATATGCAATCTGGATGATCTTAGTGAGTGTTGTCAGATTTCATAAATGTGGTAGTGAAATTTGGTAGGGGAGGGTTGGATTAGGGCGCAGAGAATAGACAGGGAGGTGGGGAGTCAATAATCTGCGGATTATTGGGGAATTTTAATCCAGGGTTTAACAGAGGGGGGATGTAATAAAACAGAAGCCAAAAAGAGAGAGATATTGGGCATTTAACTGGAATATTTTGATAAGATTGGCCAGTTTGTGAACTCACCTGGCCCGTGCTCTCAGACAGAGAGTTCCTCAGTGAACGTCGCCGTTTGACAATCACAGAAGTCTTGTAATCGGAGCAGCTTATGCCATGGATGCCCAAAGGCCGTGAGGGCCAACTAGCTGAAACGGAGGCTTGCTCATGATCCGGGGATGAGGAATCAGTCTGCCTCACTGGCACGGAGACTGGAATGACCAATGGCATGAAGCTGTCATCTCTGGGCCGCTTGGCACTCACCTGATCCACCTCAGCTACCCCTCGGCCTGGACCTGTCGGAGCAACAGGGGGGCTCCAAGGCCTGTGTGGCTCTTGCTGAAAACACACGATAAACACAGTCAAGATAATGGTCAAACAAAAATCTCTGCAGAGCGCACACTTCCTCCGCTCTGTGGGCATAATTGATATGCATTAAAAAAATGCAGGTGTGCTTAAAGGGATATTTCACCCAAAAATGAAAATTAGCCTATAATTTACTCACCCTCAAGGCATCCTATACGTATCTTACATTCCTCTTTCAGACGAACACAATCGCAGTTATATTTAAAATGGTCCTGGCTCTTCCAAACTGTATAATGGAAGTGAATGGTGCCCTTGATTTGGAAGCCGAAAAAAAGTTCATCCATCCATCATAAAATTACTCTACATGGCTCCGAGGGGGTTAATAAGGGCATTCTGAAGCAACAAGGCATTCAACAAGGCATTCGAGTGCATGATGTAGGTGTAAAGGAAGGCACAATGTAAGCTCTGGGGAGAGATTGACAGAGGAGAAAGCAAAAATGTCGGGGGGTTTCGTTATAAGGCAAGAGGAAAATTAGTTTTTTCCCCAGCCATATTTGTTTGAACCAGGTTATACTGACCAGGTAGTAGTTTTATGATGGATGGATGCACTCTTTTTGTCTTCAAAAACAGGGGCACGATTCATGGCCATTATACAGCTTGGAAGAGCCAGGAAAATTTTTAAAGAGTTAGTTTACTCAAAAATTAATAAATTAGCCCATAAATGACTCACCCTCAAGTCATCCTAGGTGTATATAACTTTCTTTTTTCAGACAATATAAAAATTTTCTTTGATCTTTCGAGCTGTTTAATGGCACTCAGCGGGTGCTGCAGTGCATCGGTCTAAAAGAAGTTAAATAAAAAGCACCCATCATTAATAAAAAGTGTCTCGCATGGCTCCAGGAGGGAAGGCCTCCTGTATTAGATCAATGTGTTTTTGTAAGAAAATAACCATATTTAAAACATAATATTCAATTTAATCTAGCTTGTGCTCACTGTTGTACACGGAAGCAGTTCCGGGCGGATGACGGATGGAGGTCGGCTTTGCACATGCGCCGCTCAGAAGTGACGAATGTGCAAACACAGCAGAGATATCAAAACAAAAAAGTGGGAGGATTTCAATATAAGCCAAGAGGAGACTGGTTTTCCTTTGTTTAAGTAAGGAAACTTTGCTTCCTTTGCTCCGGTTTACAAACTATGGTTTTAACGAGACTCACAGGCGCATGCGCAATGACCTCATACGTCAACAACCCAGAGCTGCTTCAGTATAAAACTGTTGGCGCAAGCTACATTAAAGTGATTGCTACATTTTGATTGTTATGATTAGGGATATTTTTCTTACAAGAACGCATCGATTCGCTACAGGAGGCCTTTATTCACCCCTGGAGCCATATGAGACACATTTTATTATGGATTGTTGCTTTTTATTTCACTTTTTTTGAACTGATGTACTTCAACACCCGCTGAGTGCCATTAAACAGCTTGAAATATCAAAAACAATTTTTAAAGTGGTCATATGATGCTTTTTTAAAGATCATTATTTTGTGTATTTGGTGTAATAGAATACGTTGACATGGAACATTCAATGTTCCAAAAACACATTATTTTTCAAATACTGTACATTATTGTAGGTCCTCTATGCCCTGCCTTCTCTCAAACGCTTAGTTTTCTACAAAGTCTCTCCTTCAGTCTGCTCTTGGCCAACTGACCCAGTGCACTGTGACTGGAGCACACGTCAGAAACATAATGCACCTTCCATAATCACGAGCTTCATCTTTCAAAATAAATGTAAAGGCAGTTAATTATGTCCTTAGTTTTACCATCAGTTCAAGCCTGAAAGGGGAACAGATTCATGTGACAGACACGGTGATGAAGCTTGTTTGTGTTTGCAGTACACAAGCCACGAATGGTTAAGACAGCTGACTCCACTGAGTGACCATCTCCTTCTCTCTCTCACTCTCACACAAACACATGCGACGCACAAAACTCTGCATTTGAACATTTAATAGCAAATAGAACATTGATAGCAATAATTAAATAATAAAAAACATATTTACTGTAAAAGATTCAGAAGCACCAGATTGTCATAGTAAAGTCAGAATGACCTCCTCTCCTAGGTTCACGAAACAGTAGTCCATAAAATGCGTTGCTGTTCTGTTGTAAGTAACCTTAAATATTCCTAAATGCCTTTACTTTCAGAAGGCCAAATAAAGTGCTTTTGCATTCGCCTAGAAACACACAGCATCTCTTAGACATGGCTGGATCAACACTAACCGCGGTTACTGAAACCACACCTTCTTTCTTTGCGTGAACATTTCGGTGGCATTACGCAAATATTCCCACATAGTGACGTAAACATGTGGGGCGTGTTTGAATGAGCCGTTTTAGGGGGGCGTGGCAGAGACTTAACTTTGATAAAGAACATTTCTTTGGATTTGAGACTTTAGCCTTTGCAACTTTACAGATCTTCTTGATGCACCAAGCGCTTGTAACACTCCAAAGAGAAAGGAAAAATTGAAAATACCATCATATGACCCCTTTAATATAACTTGTGTCGGAAAGAAGAAAGTCTCATTTGCCTAAGATGCCCTGAGGGTGAGTAAATCATAGGCTAATTTTCATTTTTGGCTAATTTCTTTAAGAGCTGATAAATCACACAGGAAATGAGGTTAGCTTAAGACTATTTTCAAAAACATCTTAATGAATAAACTGCGAGCTCATTTCTACTTCAGGAAGAAACAACTTGCCGTGCAGTTTAGCAGCAGACTGCATGAAGATGTATAGATGTTTTCCACAAATGAATAACATAATGGCATGTCAGCAAAGGACAATATCTCAATATAATGTGACTCTCTTGTGAGAGTTATTGATTAGAGAAAGGGTTCCTTCTATGTTAGGTTTACTGAACTGTATTCATACTTCTCCACAAAACTAGGAAATTAAGGAACTTAAAAAGAACCATACAAAAGTGGCACTCTTAGCAATTTCACAATGCCTGCAAATTTCAAAATCTCTTTAAAAAATATATAATAAAATTGATGTTTGAGTCAGAAAGAAAAATTTTGGAAGGAGCACCAAACCTTTGTTTGCCTTATTTTGAGAGCAATTCCTGTTTCTCCTCATTGCTAACTCTAAGCAAGACATGACAGCAAGGAAAATAAAACTACTGAAACTTCACTGGCAATGTTGTGAAAAAATGCATTGCGATATGCGTCACTACTACTGTGTGTCTAACTGGAAGTGGAGTAAAAATCTAGAAATCCCTGAGGATGTGGCCTGTCTTATCTGAACTCCGGCCTTCCTGGCAACACTAAGGCATTCAGCTTAGCACATGAAGCCTTTACAGCTCTCACCCTTGAGCAGAGCAGTTTTCAGCCTGCATTTTAGAGTAGGAACGTTTAGAGGCATAAAAATGAAACCAGTCATCACAATTAAAAAAAAAAAAAAAACCTCACTGACTTGTGTACCCATTCCTTTCGAGGAGCTGGACTCAGCCGACCTAAGATTTGCTTTAACTACAGTCTTTTTACAGGACTGTTCTTTGTGTGTTTTTTATGTTATATGGCCCACAAATCAACATTATATGTAAACACACCCTTTCTTTGTCATCATCGGTTGGACGTCTTAAGGGGGAGCTGCTGTCCATTTCAAAGGAAGTTTATGTAACAAGGAAAGGCAGAGTGAACTAAATAGCACTTCCCAGAAACACTTAGTTAAACC
Organism: Carassius auratus; assembly: GCF_003368295.1. Taxonomy (NCBI): domain Eukaryota; kingdom Metazoa; phylum Chordata; class Actinopteri; order Cypriniformes; family Cyprinidae; genus Carassius; species Carassius auratus. The sequence continues at coordinate 9,289,799 of NC_039284.1, forward strand.
CTTGTTAAACCTGACTGCTAAATGTGCTCTGTGTGCAGTAAAAGAATTAACAAACAAACATTTAACTAGTCCAATGTAAGCAAAATCTACTGCAATAGAATGAAATCTCTTAATGTCCTATTCAAAATAAAATAAATAAGTGACTCAATGGGACAGCAAAAATAAAAATTTGCTATGCATAGAGCTGTGCTTTTGAACTTCAACAAAAGGGAATGTACAGTGGCTCTATATGTACATCAATGTTCAGGCAACCTCAAGAGGGCCAGTGGGCTGAGGGTGGGGTGCACTTGCTGATATTACTATGAGGAGTCCATCAGGAGTAAGTGGTGTGAAAAAAAACCTTTGTTTGGTTCGAGATATCATGTGACCTAATGGCGACAGTCAGTGCCTCTACTAACTTTACACTCACCGATCAACTGAGAAACCTGCAGAACCTGTATGCATTTGAAACAGGTAGTGCATCCTCACTACCTGTTAAGTAGATAATGATGTCAACTTCCCTTGGTTTAGGGTAATTTGTCATCCTTGAGTTACAGACCAACTATTTAACAATGAACTGGCAAAACCACAATTGCTTGCTTGTATTTTAATTTCTCCAACATATTTGAGGGAAAAACTGGCAGTCGTCTTACCTTGACACTACGTGAGGGAAGTGATTCCCTTTCCGAAGCCTTCTGAGCCAAGGTTTCCAGGTTGACCTCTTGCGACACCCTCCTCTTACGTCGTGTGCTCTGGATTACACCTGTTGGAGCGGCCCGGATGTCCTGAACAGCATTGGTCTCAGAAGCACCGTTCTGAGAGCCTTGGTTATGCAGATCAGTCGGCATTACAAATGGGTTATCTGAAGCAGGGCCTCCACCCTCTTTTGAAAGCCGACGTGATCTGCGGGGCCCGGGCTGTTGGGTCTCGATTGATTCCTGGGGAACATTAGTGGGAGGCTGAGGAACGGAGTCTTGGGTCTGTGTTGATGGAGGATCAGTTGTCTCTTGGGACTGTCCTGATAATAAGGGGTGATGCTGATCAACTGAAGAAGTGTGTGACTGCTGGCCATCAGAATAATTTTCCAATACATGCTGGTTCTGATGAGGTTGCTCAGACTTTTGTTGCTGCTGCACCAAGTCTTGTTGCGGTTGAATCTGTTGCATATGTTGTTGTGGTGGTTGCTGTTGCGGAGTATGTTTTAATTGCTGTGTTTGTTGCTGCAGTTGTAATTGTGGTATCTGTTTCTGATGCTGGAAGTACCTGTTGCTGCTGCGCCTGTTGTCGTATCTGCTGTTCCATCTGTTGCTGCCGTTGTTGAAACATTATTTGTCTCCGTTGTTCCTGTAGTTGCTGCTGTACTTGGGAATTCGTCTGTGCACTGTAATTCAAATTCGGCAAGGTCCGATTGCCCTGAACTACCTGATAGTAACCCGCTACCAAGTTCTGCTTGGGCTGCCCAAAAGCTACCTGAAAGGGTTGCAGCACTGAATTCCCAGTGGTGGACTGTCCGTGCTGCTGCGGATTTAACATTCCAGGCTTTTGTGTTTGCTGAAAGGCTTGTTGCTGTTCCCAGTCCATGCCCCGGCCTGGTTTGATTGTATCCCTAAAGGTCTCTACACTGATGTTTGCCCCTTGTTTTTCAGTTGACCTAATAGTTGATGACTTAACTTGCTGCTGCTGCTGCTGTTGTACTGACATGCCCTCATGCATCTGCTTTGCAAAAGCAGTCTGAGCCCCCAAATAAGGGCCAAAGTTCTGGGGCCAAGCTGTCATACCCTGTGACCAATTGTTTGGTCGCTGCTGGAGCTGCAAAGATGGGTCTTGATGTGACCATTTCATGGGCATCATCTGTTGGTAGTGCCCACGGCTTTGATCCCCCTTGTCCGGGCTGAAAATGACAGAATTTAGGTATGCATGTGGTGCTTCCGCATTCAAATTTTCCACACCTCCACTGTCATTATGACCTGGTCCTGAGGAAGGGACCCCAATGCCATAGTAGGCCTCTGTATGCTGAGAGGGCTCTTTCATCGCCACACCCTGATCGTTAAAGAAAGTGATGCGCTTGCCTGTCCTCTTTGAGTTTGGTTTCTGTTGAGGTGGCAAACTCATGACTTTCATAAATACAGATTCTGGTGAGAGTGGTGGAGTGGGAGGTTAAGGAGATAAATGTTCAAATCCCCAAACCACACAAAAGCTTTCTCTGCTTTGATGAAGAGTCTTAAGA